>NW_014333138.1:223720-267836 GCF_000341935.2 Cephus cinctus | reverse complement strand
GGGGGAGGGGGTCAAGAAGGGTAGGATATAGTCGCTGGGCAAAGGGATGGTATTTCGAATCGAAGGAAGGTCGAACCAAGGACGAAGGTCAATAACGTACCCTATATAATTCTCTATCGTATGGGGAATCCCCTTATGCTACCCTTAACTGATAACCTTACTGAAAAAGGTTTAACCTGCAGAGATAGTGCGATAAGGGTTGTAATAGATTCGAAGTCGATGGCAATAGAAAGAAAAATTATTATGCGCAACGGAATAACGAAATTGGACTACGCCAATGTTCACGAGTGACAAGTGAGTGATGACGGAGAGTGACAGGCACCGATAAAGAGTGTGAAATAACAAGAGAGAGAGAGAGAGAGAGAGAGTGTGTGTGTGTGCGTAATTCCGTATACGTCCGTCTGACGAGAGTCTCGGCGTGCTTCTCTTCCGCGCAAATATCCAATCGAGGATCTTCGCAAATTTTCGGTACGGCTCGCGCACGGGCTCTCCCGGGCTCTCTGGGAGGCTGGCTCAGTGTCGAGCGTGCTGCCTGGACCGCAAGGCGCCTTTCCACGAGAGAACCGTTCCCCTTCCCCTTACGTTCGTAGTACGTGCTTTCCCGAATACTCTCTCCTCTCCCCACCACAGTCGCTACCTCTCCTCTCTCTCTCTCTCTCTCTCTCTCTCTCTCTCTCTCTCCCTCCCTCCCCCTCTCTCTCTTTCTCTCTCTTTCTCTCTCTGGCCTCCCTCTGTCCATCTCACTCTATATTACTGTATCTATCTCATTTACTCTATAGAGATCCTTTTCCATTTTCCGGCTCTCTCTCTCTCCTCTCTCTTTCTCTTTCTCTTTCTCTCTTACTCTCTTCATTTCCCTCTCTGTTATCTCTTTCTCTGTCTACCCCTTCCATCTACTCTTCTTCTCTTTCTCTCTCCTTCGCTCATTCTCCATTCCTCTTTCTCGCTCCTAGCTCCTCCGTTCCGCCAAGCCAGAGCTTCGTACACTCTCGTTCTCCTCTCTCTCTCTCTCTCTCTCTCTCTGTCTCTCTGTCTCTCTGTCTCTCTGTCTCTCTCTCTCTCTCTCTCTCTCTCTCTCTCTCTCTCTCTCTCTCTCTCTCTGTTTCACCCTCGCACTCCTGGCACGGTCGAGCCGAATGGACAGCAGTGAGTAAAAGTGCCGGGGAGCCCCGAGCGGGAACCTACCGAACGTCCTCGTGTCCAGGACAGTACGCGGCTGCCGTTCGTGATTCGTGGGAAAACATGAGGACAGGAGTAATCAGGTGGGAAATCGAATCGGAAACTGTGTTGCCCATTAGTCGCCGTCGCTCGTAGCATCGACGCAACTCGCGAGCCCGGGAGGCTCCCGTTGCACCGCGGTGAATCAAGTGGGACGTTCGCGTTCTCGTCGGTGTCAACCATCGAGAAATGTAATAGCGCCTCAAGGACAAGAGGATCCCACGTACGTGTTCAAGGAGCTATGCTGTCCCATGCTGACCCGTAGACCGGAGGCTCGGCGTGTCGCTCATTTCCGTTAGGTTAACCGATGAAGCTGGACCTCGCGGAAGAGGAGAATAAAAACAAGGCTCGGAGGAGGAAGACGGGCTGATAAGGTAGTCGGGGAGAGGTGGTGGCAGCCGAAGGGACCGTCGAGGTGGTCGTCGGGCTGGAGGAGGAGGAGGGAGAGCACAGAGAGAGAGTAAGAGAGAGTGTGAAAAAGGGAAAAGGTGAGCAAGAGGAGGCCAACGAAGAGAGCGGTAATGATCGGGAGTACGGTGGTGCGGACAAATGAACACCTCGGCACAGCGTTTGGGCTATTCCAAGTAAGTGAGCATGGCCCCCTGTACCTCTCTTTACGCGACAGATTTAACCGCGTATTTTCTCTTATCCGCAACGCATCTTCATTCTCTTGTATGATCTTTTAAACGAGTGCACGCGGTACACGGTTACATCCGTCACTCGTGTTCGTATTAAGGGATGTCTTTCTGGGGTTTATATTTCGACCTTCATTTTTTTTTTTTTCCTTTTCCCCACCATTTTCATTTCCATACCAGTCTATCGCACTGTTCTCCGGTATCCTTCGGGTAACGAGGGTAACGCCAGGAAATGCGTACGTATATTCCTGCAGGAAAAGGAGTCCCTACAGCCGGTGCTCTTCCGGCTTTTAATCGGAATGTCGGCACGTATCGCGAATATCAGACAACCCTTGTATATGCCTGTGTGTGAAATATATATATATATATATATATACATAGGAGTATCAGAGACAGGTCCATATGTATATCAGAGAGACGAGAATGAGCTGCTGAATTTCAGCGAGAAAGTGCGCCCGGGATGAAATCCAGATAAGAGTGAGTAGCGTATGTGGTGAGAAGAAAGAAAATATAGAAACGAGAGAAAGATAGATGTATAGAGATGAGAGAGTGGGGAGAAGAGGACTCGCGAGGGAGAGGGGGAGAGAGAGAGAGAGAGAGAGAGAGAGTGGTCGCAAATGGTGGCGGCATCGGGAAAGGAACAATGGCCGGGAGGTAGTGAAAAGAGAGAGAGAGAGAGAGAGAGAGAGAGAGAGAGAGTGGTCGCAAATGGTGGCGGCATCGGGAAAGGAACAATGGCCGGGAGGTAGTGAGGAGCCACAGTAGGATGGGATGTAACTGCTCTTATTTTTTCTCGCTGCCGCAGCTCACGGAAAACAAAAGACGATCCGACATCAAACATTCAAATTAGAAAACTCCCCGTAGCCGAGCCTGCGGATTACCTCCGCATTAAATCCCTATAGAACGTAGATGGATTTCTCTCTCTCTCTCTCTCTCTCTCTCTCTCTCTCTCTCTCTCTGTTTATCCTTTTCGATGCATTGCTCTCAAGCGCCAGACGTTACACGCGTGTTTCCGGCATTTGTAAAGGGGAAACCTGAAGAACCGAAAGTCGCGTCGGTGGTTACGACATAGAAATCGACCTACAAGTTTAAGGTTAAATTAATTTTATTTTGCTGGCTAAGAGACTCAGACATTTGCAAGGGTACCCTATAACCCTCTTTACATTACTTAGCATATACGTATCTTTTGGGTCTCATATTTTCTTTCCCTCTCGCTTCTCTTGATTACGTTTCATTTAATTTCAGTGACTACCAACCGTCGTCCAATTCCTCCGGGCGACTATCGAACCGTTCAATCGAATAACATTATTTTTCCGGCTACGGCTCTACAGTCAGCAGCCATCAGGCTCCGTAGGTTATGGCGAGCGTGTGGAGAGCCTCGTTCGCTTTTAAAAAAATACCATTCGCCAAAGATCCGCAACACAATGTACGAGCGCCGTGGATGTTTCTGTTCTTGGCGCTGGCGGCGGTGGGTCGGAGGGGGTGGCGGGGGTCCTACCCAGAATCGGAAAAGGAAGATTTTTATTATTTTTCCAATAACCGGTGGCTGAAGAGCGAGAGGGGGAAGACGGATAGCAAGATAAAGAAAGGGAACGAAAGAGCGTGCAAGGGATTGGAAGGACGTCAGTCAGGATTGACTAACGCAGTCGGGCCAGCGGCGAGCGTTAACCCAATTTCGAATTAATTAAACGAGATTTCGTTAAACACGCTCTCGCCCTTTGAGAATCGACGGCAAACATCCTCGAGGCTTGTCGAGGTTGTGGATATCGCCTAATAGAGTCCCATCGTGCACTCCAGTACCGTAGCAAACACTCCGGAGGGTGTCTATCTCTTGATCAAGAGAACCTGAGCCTCCGCGTGTACGCGTAACAGGAAAATTATTATCTTGTACAAAATCTATTTTCACCTATTCAAATCTTCCCGCATACCATTACCTCGACCGTATATCACGAATCGACGTAGCCTCTTAACTATCAGCGAACCCGTAGATCATAGGCTTTTAGTATTTACCCGATACATCCTGTACGTGAAACAAATCCCATTCGACTTAGCAGGAATAAATCAAGTGCAGGAAACTTGGGGTAATTCAGTGTGCATTCCGCGTCGGAGAATCTCGAAATCCATTTCTGTATAGTATTTCTGGAATTTCACGAGGATTTTCAGTAACCTTATGTTTTCTCTTTCTTTCCTTTTCGCTCCTTCCGTTTTAATCTCGACCTGCCGCGCCCAGCCAACCACGATTCACCCAGCTAGCATTCGTTTTTGATAAGACACCCTGAGCTCTTGTATTACCCCTGTAGCCCCCCTCTCGTTCAACCAACGAATTTTCCACAGCTTTCAACCCCTTAACCGCTCTTCTTCCAGTGCACGACAACGTCCTCGTATCTCAGCCCCGGCCTATGCTCCAACTGAGCGTGAGAACGTGAGGAAAAGTAAGCCAGGAGAATGCACTGGAAGTAGGGACAGCGGTGGAAGGTCTAGTAAGGAAGGAAACTTTAGTCTTCTCCTCCGCAAAGTAGGACCAAGTTTGTACCTCGTGGTCGGGATTACCGAGTTGCCAGTAAAATTTCTAAGAAGGAGACGAATAAATAACGAGCGAAATTCGTACACGAAGCTCGACACCCGCATCGGTAGACCCGTAAGAAAAATTAAACTCGAATTTCACCTCCGAAGGCAACTCTTAACAGAGATATACAATCCGAACGATACCTCGTATTAATTGATCCCGCAGGTGCGTCCAACTAATTTTGCGGTTAGGTCGAGCCGGGATGATAAAAAAGTTACAGGGAGTGACTAATAGCCACTATCTCTATAGATGGGAGGTACGGATGTGTGTAGTTTGAAAAAGCACCTTCGTCCTATCCCCCGATTAAAAATTACCTTCGACTTCATTTTTTTCTCAGTCGGCCGCCACCTATGTTACGTATTCCCTTTATGTATATCTGTATATGCATAGATATACTTTCGCACGAGCGTCCATACGAACCAGAAGGGTAATAGGCGCAATGGTAGTAGTGGTCCACCAACTATTCTGACTTTTTTTTCAGCGGCCCGCGGCGTTATTTAAGCCCGGCCCGACGAGTTCCTTTTTTTTTTCTTTCTTCTTCGTCTCCCTCTTCTCTCCTCTCTTCGACGACGCTGCGAAAAATAGCTCTCCCACTCTCGCCCACTCTCCTTTTTTCCCACTGGCAGAACCATCTCCAGTACCCAGCATCTCTCTCCTGTCCACCGAGCCTCCTTTCTTACTCGGCTTTGTCCTCATTTTCGTTCCTACGTCTCATTCGTCCTTATCATCCATTCTTTTTACACCCTGTCCGACCACTGCGACATGGACGGGTTGTACATCTTGGAAGACCCCTAATTCACCCCTCGCCGACTTTCGTTGCGTCCTTGCGACCTCGTCCTCTTCCTGCGCGACAGCGACGTCCTGTGTCGGTGGCTGTAGAAAATATCTCTTCCTCTTAGAGCTCGCTGAGTCTCTATTATGTATATAACTACGTGCCGAGTGTATATCTATGTATATGAATTAATGAGGGAACCCACTTCTCTTTTGTCTAATTCTAATGGTATTACAAGCAAGCCCAGTACCCTATCTAGGAGCGTGTGCGGGAGTGATGGCGTCGAAGAGTAACTAGAACCCCTTAGCCACCTTGTTTACTGCAGCAATCACTCGCGTACCAACCATCCTCTCGCGCCAAAATACATTTCCCTCCAGCATCTTGAACGCTGGCCTGGTTAGAAAGCTCGTTACCGTTATTGATATTCCGGTAGCGGTAAGTAACGCCGTTCGTTACGCCATGGAAACTTTTCCGCCAGCTCATACCCGGTAAAGCGCCGCATCCTGACCAGGAGAAGAATGCGAAGCACAAGACCAGATCAGATAATCAGAATAAACTCGAAAGATGAGAATGAACCGACTACCCTGTATACCCGAGAACAAAACGGGTCCATACAAAGTATCCAGATGTAACCAGACGCACGATGTTAAAAATGACGGTGGGTAGCTACGTCGAGTAAGAATAAGTCAGACGGAGCGGCAAAGGGCGACAAGGGGCAAGGGGGTGAAAGAGGTTTTGTTCTCAATCTCCAACGGAGTGAGGAACGCGGCTGGTACTAAAATCTCTCGGTTTTTTTTATCGATTCGAAAACAACAGGAGCACTCAGTTTTGTACGAGTTGCGTGTCCCATTGAGCGTGCAGTTTTCCAGTACCGCGTCGAGTGCAACGCTGGCAAGTTGGATGGGTCCCAGGCTGCTTGTAATCATGAGGAGAGAGTGAGATAACCGAGAGGAGGAAAAGAGAAAGAGAGAAAAATGCGAAATGCAACTCTACGGGAAAAAGGCTTCTTCTTCGAAGGCTCAGAAACAAGGGAATGGGCTTTTTTGGTAGGGTAGGGAATAAGGGCGCAAGTGCTGATGATGGCTGCCGCTCCTGTGGCTTCCGTTGCTCAGGGAATTCCCAATATTTCCTAGGTGCACTCCTAAAACGGGTCGGTTAATCCTACGGATTTTTGAATTCCAGACGTATCACGAAGACTCCGGTTCAGCCGAGTCGTTCTTCCGTTTCTCTTCAGGCTTTTCCCACTATGGCTTCTACCGTTCCTCTCGTCAGCTATAACCTCTGGCTACCTACCTTTTACCTGGCTGACTGTTGATCTCGGCTTCACGGCACTCTCTTATTGTACCGCATCGATCTGTGCCATCGGGAATCGTAAGGTCTGTTTACGATAGGTCAATCTGCCTGCTGACCCACGTTGTGCTTTGATCGACGTCGAACAGACTCGTTCGATTCGAATTAGCCCGTGGCGGTGTATACGTCGCCAAATTGAACTCTACGTATATGTATCTAGGTATACAGGTATAAAGCTGTACCTATCTGTACCTACCTTATGGACGATTAGAAGACTTTGGAGAGGAAGCGAATCAGAGAAAATGAGAGGGACTGAGGTATTCGCCAATCTAGCCAGATCTATTATACATGAGGTTAGAGTTCGTATACTTTTAACCTATATTGTTTGCCAAACAACATTGCAAGTCCAATGCATACAAAATGACCCAGCTACTCTGTCAAAGTTGGACACACCCGCAGAACGATGTTCTACAGTGGATAGCAACGGCCAGATCAATTGTTAATAAATATTTCTATACGCGCAATTTACTGGCGAGTACCTGCTGTACAATGCTGTGTCGTATAACCTGTTCCTGCTTATTATAAAGACAGTTCAGGGATATTCTTCCATTCAGAGTTTTATGTCCCAGCGTAGCTTCTAGGCTTGTGCACTGGTATATGACTGCGTTTATGCTTTCTACTGAAATCGGTTACTTACTCGTATCGGTACAATCGTTCGCAATTTGTAATCTTTACCGATATAAAATCGACTCCTGGAAACAGGACTTGCTTGGTTACCACAGGGGTATCGACAATGTCTCACGTCTGCATATAATTTCCTGCCGTACCATTGTGAAACCAATGTGCACCAGGACAACTTTTCCCTGTGGTAGTTCCTTCAGATTCCCCAGCCAATACTCCTCGATCGTTCCAGCTGGACTTGTGATATACGCTATATATGTATATATATATATGTATATATATATGATTTACCTCAGTCCATTGCTCGTTCACTGAACAAGGAATCTTTTTCATATTTCTATATCTATATAGAACATTTCTTTTTCTTCTCCTCTTTTATCGTTATTCGTATTGGATTTATATTCTACCTGTATACGGTATCTCAATAAAGGCCTAATTTTAGGTTCAAACCTTGGTTCAGCATGCGTTTCAATTTTAAAACCTTGGGCTATGAAAAAATTCCTCAATTTAATTAACGAAGCTAATAAGGTGGGTGTAGAATTCTTTTTTGATTTTCAGTCGATATTGCGTCCCGTGTATTTTCACGTTCGTTCACGTGATCGTCCAACCAGTAACAGTAAAACAGTCGCCGAGTGGGATTGGATGAGATATGTATTTTTTATTCGCAGAGATGTGAGGAATGATCACGTGGGTTATGGTCGGGCTGCTCCTGGCTGCGGAAACTACCTGCGGCAGAAATGTCCTGTCCGGAAACGGAAATGGCAAGGATGACCCCAAGCAGAAAGTGGCACCCCCTGACGAGGAGGAGATCTATCGTATGTATCATTCAGCGCGAATATTCTCTTTTAGAGCAAGTTGTCTTGTTAGGTTAGGAAAACCTAGCTATTCTAACGTCTAATGAGGATCTGAATTATTTGATACAGTAGTATATCTATATGGCCGTTCTACAAAGTAGATCTTTGATGTTGATATGGAGCAATGCAGTGGAACAATAGAGAAAATCATAATAGAAAATCCACTCGGGGACAAACAGTGCAATATATGTATATATATGCGTGTGTGCGCAGTTACGTACAATTGTACGAAGTATAAACTTTGACTCTGGACAATAAACTGTTGTGATATATGAACTGTAATTAGCTAGTGTATTCGCAGTAAATCTACTTAAAATCTCGGGGGTTACGAAAATGTTTGTTGTTTGAAGGATAATAAAAATTGTGAAAATGCTGGGAGGAGCTGGATATCTTGTTGCAACTCTCTCGACTTATGGGGCTCTTAGGTCTATATAGTTACTGATATCGGTTTGTAATACGGGGAATCCTTTGTTCTCCTTTTATTGGGAAACAGGGCCCAGTGCCAATTTGGACCGTGAGCCCTCTCAAGAGAAACTGCGATATTTCATTTTCGAGGAGGAAACTTTGTTATATTTAGAACCTGTGAAAAATCGTGTCGATCACGAAATAAATTACGTCTTCTGAATCACGTCAGATTACAAAATGTCATTTTTCTTAATTAAATTATTTTATCGGGTATATTGGTTATCTGGGGAAAAAATGTTATCGTGTAAATAAAAGAGCAGTGATGGAATTGTCAGTCAGTACGGAATAAGCTAATTTTTAGGTATACAATTTGATATATTTAAATAGGATATTAATAACCACGTAACCAAAAATAATGAAATTTATAATATTGTATGCATAACTGATATTTGGTTATAATAATATCATTGGATATAGATATGGACCGCTTGTGTCTGTATCAAAAGGTTTGAAAAGGGTTAGAAACAGAGTAAAGTAATTATTTTGATGATGGAAAATGTTTTGTTAAAAGGAGCCAATTTTATAAATGCATCCATGACCTGTTTTTGTTTTTTGCCATAGGTCTGACATGCTACACTTGCGTCAACGTCAGCGATAACCAGGTATCGACACAATTTTATTAAGCTCAAAGAGGCTCCCGTTCACTTGGCTCGCGATTGTCTCGTCGATCGGTGGATGGGAGTGATCAATAATCAGCAACCACTTTTAGTCACTCGTTTCTCGCTAATCGGCCATTTTCGTTCCCTCTTAGATGTGCAACGAGTGGGCGATAGACACGCCGTGTCCGGCAGGCGGACGGGATTTTTGCCGATCGCTGCACATTCTCGACAGCCGCGGGAACAGTGTCTTGGCAAGCAATTTTCTATTCCAGTGAAATTGTCTCCCGTAGTCTAGGATTAGTATTCCCTTTTTTTTCCAATAATCCCGATAGCCCAATAAATGACGGCTAATTATCGGCTTCTCTAAGATATCGGTTTGTTGGTCGTATCGATCGTTGGCAACTTCGAAAGGTATACCAATTCTTTACAATGGAAGAGCAACCAGCCATTTTAATTGGTTGACTGACTAACATGTACAGTATTCCATACCACCTGGATACTACGTACTAACCACACGAATTACCTATGTAACTGCCTCTAGTTAAAATAGCTATGCTGACATTATAACTGAAACATAATGACGCTATTAAGGTAAGCATAACTTTATTAACGAAGAATGGACTCTTTTCGAATAAAATCGTATTTCCCTCTCTACCTTACCGACCAATGGTAATGAGGTAATTTAAACGGAAACTAACCTATGAAGTAACATTGATTAAACGACCAACAACATCATATGTAAATTTCGATGTTAAATCTTTCTCACTGTCTCCCTTATTGAATGCTCAGGTGAGCAAGAGTTGCGCGAGCAGCGAGGAATGCGGACCAGCCTCAGTGGGCTGCGTCCCAGTCGACACGCAGAAGGTGCGAAATATCGAATTTTGCGATACCATGCTGGTGCCCCATAGCCCGGTGAATAAATTCGATTATTTCGTTCCAGATCTGCATAAGCTGCTGCGACGTGAGTTACTGCAACATGGAGTCCCCGACGAACTCTACGAACGCCATCTTCTCGCGGAAACGTCGAGCGAAATCGAAGGGTAAACGCAAGCGGCCAGGTAGAAATGGGGTTGATAGGCCCGGTCGATTTTACGGCTGCGTGTTCGGCCTCGCTGCGTCTCTCTTATATGCATATCATTGTTGAGGAGGAAGCCAAAGGTTGAGTAGGAGATATATACATACATACATAAATATATATATATATATATATATAACGTTATATATATATGTATATATATATAACGGGTAAAACCGTTAAAAAATGAGAATTAGAATGAACGGCGAAGGCTGCATTACGGTCGCGATTTGGCTTCGATGAAACAAAAGATTAAAGAGTATGAAAGAGAAAGGGCATGAGGGAAGAAAAATATTGGGGAAAAAAACAAACCGATCAATTAATGCAGTAGCAATTTTCAATTTTACTTGTAAGAGTTTATAAATTATGTTATAAACCAGGATGGTGAACTCACGCTACAATTTCTGAGCCCCCTCGATTCGTTGATGATGTTGATTGTGGGCTGATTTTCATGAATAAGTGTAGCCTCGGGACGAAACTTTCGCTTGGGGGTGTCGATATGAGGATAGAACGTTTATGGATAGAAGAATTCTAAGGAAGAATGCGAAATCCTTTTGTCGTTCGACGATGGAAATGTGTTATTTAATGAGACGCGTACCTAAAGCTATTAAACTATTGACTCGCCTACTACAGACTATTATTGCTATTACAATTATTACTATTATATATTATGATATAGATACTATACATTGTTTCGGCATTACGTAAAATACTGTTGGTAATGAAATAAAGAAAAATTATACTTCTCATTCGAGGACGTAACTTATTTAATAAAAGCAATCGATAAAAGTAAGATTGTGAGTTTGCATTAATTTTTGTTTAATATTAATTTGTTTCCTATTCGATTTTAGAGGGCAGCACTGGCCTTACGGAAGTGACGCTTGGCTTTATATGTTTCCATGAATTTCAATGTAAGAGCGTTCAAAATTATTTTTATATACACATTTTCTTAAACCTTATCGAAGATCGTACTAACAAAAATTATAATATTCGTGTATCACGGGAGATTAGACGTATCTAAAGTAATTTTAGAATCTGGTACTATTTTAAAGCACTAAGTATGTAAAACAACAGTAAGACACTCTAGTGGTGATATCATGAAACGGAACATAAAGACTTGCTCAGTCGTCACTCGTGAGTAACTCCCAGTACGCCAGTAGGCGCCACAGTGCATGGAACTTGCGCACAACTAAAATCTATATTAAAATGGAGGAGAAGAGTCGAGTTTCGGAACAGGAGTCTGAAAAGGACGAGATTATCGAAAAGGATGCCAAAAGCATGAGGTAAGCAAAGAAGGGGCATCGCAGGAAAAAGCGTCTTCAGTTTTGTACAATCTTCAAGAATCTATGATATAACCAAAAAGTCTAACCATCGTGTGTTCTGATTTTCCTCCGGTTGTACCGTTGATTCTGAACGAAGAATTAATGTGCGAGCATGAAACTAGTATAGTTAAATTTCACTTTTTGCATAAAAATTGAACCACTATATAATGTAGACTATGCAAAATGCAGCATCCGTAATATATACAGTCATTAATCTCTTATTAAAAGTTCTTACTGATCGTTCATGTTTCCTGACAGTAAACTTCGTGACTACATCGTGTCTAAAACACCGTATTCACTTATCGTAATTATTAAGTACTGGGACTTCCTAACTCATTTGTAATTACATTTTCTTTGAATCTATGCCTACGTTAAAGTTAATACCAATTTCCTGATGTACATATTACGAATGAATAACGTTGACGTCCATATTCACTAATTAACTAATACAAGAACTCTTGTAGGGACGCCTGTATCTTATTATGCTATCGTTACCTTAAAAAAGAGTAGTTAAATTGCGAGATGGCATTGTGACCCGTCTGATAGCTCAACGAAAAAATGTATAGTTTTTGGGGAAAAAAGCATAAAAATAATTTTATGCGTACACTGCTTTCGACAGTGTTATTAGGTAATATTTCTTTCTTGGGCGATTCTAATAGATAAAATACTGCACTATAACGAAACACTATTGACTGTCGACTTAACTCTCGAATAACCGGCGATAAGTTAGAACTTCTTCCTCGCTATTTTTAAATTCATTAATGCTTTGTAAGTTAGTATCGATCGGAAATGCAATTAACTGTAATTAAACTATACGACTAAAGCTCTCTGATTTTATTACCTTTAGTTGGGATACCTTTCCTATATCTATATAATCGATGTTCGTCAATGAGTATCAGTAAAAGATCATTTTATCGGGACTCTTATCTGTTTTATGTTATACCGTATAAAACAAATGCGATTTTCTCACCCTCTGCCAGCCAGATAGATTTAGTCTCGCACTCCTCGGGTACTAAAGTTTAATAGTGCCATTGAGAGGATATTATAGTTTTCGTAATTTTATACAATGCACAGTTCGAAGAAACGTAACCGTAAGAAAAATCAGGCTGCAAATTCCGCGGCTGAAAATCATGAAGAAAAGGAACACGCAGAGGAAACAGAAATGCCGGGGGCCTGCAATATTTCGATAAAAGACATTCAAATGGCGATGGAAGTTTTCAATATGCAGCAAAAACCTGCCAAGACCCAGGAAGAGGCTATGCAGAAAGCTTATCAATTCTGGAGCACCCAGCCGGTGCCAAAAATGGGTGAGTGACAAAACAATAACAATTATGTGAATACGAATAGAGTAAGAATTGCAATGGTTCTTTTCTAGATGAAAAGATCGTTCGTAATGAGCCCATTGAACCTGACAAGAATACTGTCAGAGCGGAACCTTACAGCTTACCTGATGGTTTTCAATGGGACACATTAAATTTAGACGATCCACTTGTCTTAGCAGAATTATATTCTCTGCTCTCCGAGAACTATGTCGAAGATGACGATGCAATGTTTAGGTTTGACTATCCACCAAATTTCCTCAAGTGGTACGTTTCTCTGTAATTGTTAAGTATAGTCATCTGCAGAATAATATGAAGTAATGGGAACATTTTAGGGCTCTACAACCACCAGGTTGGTTCAAAGAGTGGCACTGTGGCGTTCGTGTTACCAAGAGTGGTCGATTGGTTGGTTTTATCTCAGCTATTCCTGCTACTCTCCGTGTCTATAATCAGTGAGTAGACAAATCATCGAGTGAAACCTAATATTTCTGCTGGCTGCCAGATAATTAAAGACAAATGGTATATGCTCGTAAAATTGCAGCACCCAGAAAATGGTGGAAATTAATTTCCTTTGCGTGCACAAGAAGCTCAGGTCAAAAAGAGTGGCTCCAGTGCTGATTCGTGAAATTACAAGGAGGGTGAACCTCAAGGGGATCTTCCAAGCTGTGTACACCGCTGGCGTTGTACTGCCAAAACCTATAGCAACCTGCAGGTACATCTAAAGCTTATAATAATCCTTTAAAAAATGTCGAACTCGCATATTTAATTAAATATTTAACATGAACATAAACATAAACCTGTACTTTCAGGTATTGGCATCGATCTTTGAATCCCAAGAAGCTGATTGAGGTCAAGTTCTCTCATTTATCACGCAACATGACGATGCAAAGGACTCTCAAATTGTATAAACTTCCGGAGAATACGAAGGTGCCTGGATTTCGGAAAATGGTCCATACGGATGTGTCACAAGCTCACAAAATTCTTAAGGACGTAGGTTCGAAAAGTCATGTATAATTTTACGTTCTGACTTGTTTTCTATGTATTCCCATTTGCCATTGTATTTCGCATACACTCTATAATGAATTACGCGAAGAAAATAATTTACTTCTTAACAAACATGCAGTAAAACTCATCAGAAGATCACAAGTATTTCTGATAATTCATTTTTCATCGCATATCACTCGAAAAAATTTTCAATGAAATCCGGCTTACGCCATAAGACAAGTTGGTACGTAAATATGATGAGAAAAATCATTATTTCCTAGTGAGAAATCAATATTTTATTGTATAACAAGACAAAATCTAATTTAAAAAATCTTCGTAATACTTTTTTTTTTGCGTTTCAGTATTTAGAGAAATTCGACTTGGCACCATCCTTCTCCGTAGAAGAATTCCAGCATTGGTTCCTGCCGCAAAATGGAATTATTAACAGCTTCGTAGTTGAAAACAATGGTAAAGTTACTGATATGGTGAGCTACTACACATTGCCAAGTTCGGTGATGCATCACCAAACGCACAAGACTCTCAAAGCTGCGTATAGCTTTTACAATGTCTCCACTGTGACACCGTGGCTTGAATTGATTACCGATGCTCTCATCTCGGCGCGCAATGTAAGTAAAAAAAAAGACAATAATCTTACTCTAAACTGAATTCCTTAATTCGTATTCAGATTATGGATTTAAAAATATACAGATGTTTTCTTATTTCATAAGCTAACAATGAAATCAAAAGTATTTATTTCGAATAATAAGAGACTGATGTTTCGTAACGTTACACGTAAAAAATAATACATTGTCCACTTACACTATTCCGATTCATTCAATTAAAATAGATAAATTATTATTGACCATTGTAGTACGTGATACAGTTGCTGAAATTATATTCCGTAGAAGTTTCCTACACTCGTATTACGAATACAAGTTTTACTCTTTTATAGCTTGGCTTTGATGTCTTCAATGCACTGGACCTTATGGACAACAAAGAGTTCCTGGAGCCATTAAAGTTTGGCATCGGTGATGGAAATCTTCAGTACTACTTGTACAATTGGCGTTGTCCCAGTATGACACCTAGCAAGATTGGCCTGGTATTGCAATAGGAAGATCTCTTGCAAAAAGATTTTAGAGGATTATTTACAAAAGGCGAAGTGAATGACAGAATTAAAAAGATACAGCAGAAGAGTAACGTATGTAATTGGGAGGGAACGAATAGTGTCAATGAAAAACGCGATCAAATGAACAATCCGCAATGACGACACTAAACTGAGAAGAAGAAAAAGCAAGGAGAAGAAATGAGGATTAATTAACAAGGATCATTGTCGACGTGCCGAAAGCAATGGAGTTTAAATTTAGCTCGACTAAAAATGTATACGTTACACTGTACATTGGAAGCAAATTGAACACTCTGTAGATATATGACGGATAATATAAAAGAAAAAAATTCCCGCGAGAATTGAACGCGATATGTAGGAAAATTGTCATAACTTGATAAACCGTACCTTTTTTTACAGAGGTGGCACTATGACGGTAAGTCTCTTTCAATTTCAGATGTTCCATTCCTCTTGTATCCCAACGAATTAGTGTAGAGATACAGGGGTTTGCATCTACGGAAAAAATCTAGGAAGAGTGAATGTTGCAAAAAATAACAATGCAGAGAATGAGTGCGATTAAGAGAATATTTACGAAAATTGAACAAGAAAATGAATTATGAAAGTAAAAGTTGAAAATAAAAGAAGGTACGTCGAAACTCCTTGAATTACCTCAATTCGAACCTCTCATTCATTCACCAATCCTATGATACCCAAATGACAAAGTGTGAAATGATAAATACAAACTAATGGTCAACTACGAGTGTGTTTCTCCCTTCCGGTATCTGAGACGCGTCGATTACATAATGTCCCTTCATTTCCGGCAATGATTAGATAGCCTCGTCAGATAAATAGCACGCGAACGATGTAAGAAACCTGTTTGTCTAGATGGGCGCCGCAGTGTGATTTGAGGTAGCAATCAAATCTAACCTGGTTATTTTGTCTTCTCAAAAAAGGCATCAAAAGACTTACGGCTGCCTAGCTGAAAAAGAAGGTGTTATCGTGAGGGCACTCTACATAAACTAGATCCTTGGACTATCTAATCCATGAGTATTTCCACAGCAATCTCAATGATTATCATTGATTGTTATATAATCTCTTATCCGTTTGCGCTCTAGGAAACTACTTTCCATAAAATCGACCTCGCGTAATTTGCTTATGCACAATGATACAGTTACTAATATCACACTTCATATTAGACCTGATAATTTACTAAATAGACATAAACCTATTTACATTTTACTTAGATAATGACACAATGACGGTCTTTCCCGGCGTATTCTCATGGCAACAGAACCAACGACCATAACCCTAATGTCGAACATATTTCAATGTCAACGTGAAACTAGATTAAGCCGGGTTTACGCGCGTGGAACCCGTCGCGGCGATTGACGGCATATTAGCCTCTCTATAGGCGGTAAGAGGAAGATGGGACATTAGATGTCGATTAAGTTAAATTAGGTAAGTTAAGTAAGAGTAAAGCGATTCGCCGTAGTCGAGGAAGGTCTTAGCCTTGAGGCGGAATTTTCCGAATAAATTTTGTCTCTACCCGTACATTAAGACACGATGAGGTCATTATTCTCTCTATCTGCACGGTGTGTCTCCTTGGAAGAGTGCATGGCCGAGTTTTGAAAAAGGCGGAAATGTCAGAACGCCGAACAATGTGCTGGGGCGGTAGATAACGAGACTCCGACTGAACGCGCGCTTTGCGTACAGTTAGGTGGGGACGGACGTTGGCGATGCAGAATATATATACTGGCATAGAAAACGAGCGGAATTCAGTCACACGCCTGGTTTTGTTGTGTCGTTGCGTCACGTTATGGGGACCCATTAGATTACACTAGAAAAGAAAAGACTTACGATCACAAAGACAATTAGACTTTTGGGTCCTTATTAAACGTTAGGAGCATATATACGCATATATATACCGACTAGCGATATGATAACGCTTGCTGCTATCATTGGGACGATGTGCGCGTGCGTTGAGGCCTCCAGACTCTTTGGGTAGATAAATAACTAACTTGAGTTCCTATAGAATTCATTTTCGATAATTAAACGTAAAAGAATATAGGACAAATTTTTCATAGTTTCAACTTTGGTTCTTGGAAGAATCAATCTAATACTGTTTTGGATTTTAATGTGTACTGGAACGTACCTACCTTTATGTGCCACCAGTATGGTATGCACTTTGAGGAGGTGAGCAAGGATTATGGAATCCTTCAAAATATTAAAGATGATTTTCGTGGAGATCAATTGGCTATACTGTATGATCCTGGAATCTTCCCAGCTCTCCTGAAGGATTCGAATGGTAAGAATTTTCGATAGGTCTCTTGATCCTTAGCGATCTATTCTTTCTTTCCATATGATAATTACTGTATGCTCTTTAAGGTAAACTCGTGAGACGCAATGGCGGTGTGCCGCAAGAAGGTAATCTTACCCTTCATCTTACACTCTTTCGAGAACATCTACTAGAACAGATACCCCATCAGGACTTTGCTGGACTCGGTATATTGGACTTCGAAAGCTGGCGTCCCATATTTCGTCAAAACTGGGCTTCACTGGCGCCGTATCGAGATTTGTCAACGGAAATTGAACGGGCGAGACATCCGTTCTGGGATAAAAAGGCCATTGAACGAGAGGCTGTTAGACGATTTGAAAAATCAGCCCGGCTCTTCATGGCGGAGACACTCGAGGCTGCCAAAATTCTTCGTCCTTCGGCTAGATGGGCCTATTATGCTTATCCATATTGCTTCAATTTGACGCCGCAGCAGAATAGTATACGGTGTAGTCCTGCTGTAATCGAAGAGAATGATAAGTATGTGTAAATTAAGGAAAAAAAAAAGAATATATAAAGTAAAGCGATATAAATATAGTTGATACTTTTCAAATTTTTTTAATATAAAGAGATCAAAACGATATTAACCCTAGTATGCATAACGTAGCTGAAAGACATGATTTTAACGTGGCCACTTCGCCTCGAGGCCCTAGTCATGCGTACTAGGGTTAAAAATTAAGACATTTCATTTATGTGATATCGACCTTTTTAGGATGTCCTGGCTTTTCGATACCCAGGATATGCTGTTACCTTCTGTATACCTAAGACTGAACCTAAATAGTCGAGACAGGGTTGGCCTTATCAATGGGAGGGTGAAGGAAGCTCTTAGAATCTCAAAATGGATGAAATCACGTGCTCCTGTATTTCCTTACTTCTGGTATAAATATCAGGACGATCGGGATGTTTATCTTAACGGGGTGAGTACCGTTTGTTATTATGACGCAATGAACATTAGAGATGAGTATCAAATGCACTTTTAAACTTTGTAGGAAGACGTTGAAAATAGCATGAAGGAAATAGCCAAGCTCGGAGCTAATGGAATAGTAGTTTGGGGTAGTTCCCAGGACGTTAACAGTAGAGCCAAGTGTCAGAAATTTCGAGACTATGTCAAGGATGTCCTCGGCCCTGTTGCAAGGAGTGTAATACGTCCCAAGCTGGAGAATATGCAGGAAACTACAGTCATTGGAGAAACTTCAACGATCGAAGTAACTGCACCAATAAAGGAAACTTCAGGAACGAAAGAAACGTCAGGACCAGAGGAAACTTCAGAAATAGAGCAAACTCCAACAATTACAGAAACTTTACCGATAAAAGAAACTTCGCTTGTAAGTGAAACAATTACAACATCAAAATCGGCCCAGAAAACTTCTCACGAAAATCCTCCTACGAATTCACGATTGACAGAATATAATAATAATTTGACTAGCAATCAGCTTCAAAATCATCTTCGAAATAAATACGAACCTGATGGCGTAGATCGTAATAGTATCTCAGAAAAGGATCGATACGGGAATGAATCGGAAACCGAAATTGTCATCCAATCCAAAACAGAGAAAGCGATCGAGAAGATTATATTACAAAATGCAGATCCAGAGAATGACGGCAACGAGCGAGAAGATGCTGTCGCAAGACCCTGAAGTCAATCTTGTAAATAATACAAAGGATAATGAATTTTTAACGTACACCATCAGTTCAACAACCATCAGCACGTTTGACGCGCCGGAAGAGACGACGGAGCCCCAACCAACGGAAGTAGCTTAACGCGAGGCACAAGTGAATCTAGCAAAAAGAATCCAAAGAGAAGCATAATTTTATGAAAAAGAAAAAACGATACCAAAAAGATGAAATCAGTATTCCAAGATTGTATCATCACACGATACAAGTACGACTCATCGCGATGATATCTCGACATGTAACGCGAGAAGCAAGATCAAGTCGGAGCTTACAAGGCGAGTAGCCCCGCCTAAAAAAAAAGATGAAATAAATATTCTATAGTCTAAAACCTTCTCTCATTTAATCGTATCTGTAACAGAATTCAATTTCAAGGATGATGACGCAAATTCATTGGATAACGTACACCATGAGCTCTCCGTCACGATGACCAATACGATAATACTCCAAAGTCAAAGCCTCATCCTTATTCGTAACTCGTGTAAACTCTCTGCTATCCAAACCAGTGGATAACCAGAATCGTGTGTTCGATCGGTCGAAGCTTATGACGAAGGCACTTTAGCACTAGGACACGACAAGTTTTACTGGTTCGAGGTGTAAGGCCTGAGGCGATCTTGCTTTTTACAGTACCCCACGTCCGTGCGGGCTGGTGGGTAGGTAGTCAAAGATCTCTCCTGTGCTCTCTGCACCACTCCGGTCCTTTACTCTCTTGCCTGAGGCGTCTTTTATTTTTCTTCTCTCTCTCTCTCTCCTTCTCCATCGCACCTCAAGAGGGAGAGAGAGAGTGCCCATCCAAGCGTTATCCTTCTTCTTCGGTGATTCTCTTTGTCACTCCCTCTCTCACCGAATCTCACTCCCTCTCCCAGTATGGCTCTCTCGCGGTAGAACGGAACGGGAACGGAACGGAACCGCTGGTGGAGGAAACGAGCGAAGGACTGCAGAGAGAACGAAACGCAGCGGCCGAGATCCGCAGCACAGTTTTCGTGGAGAGCTCGGAGTCCCGGCTCGCGGCACACGTTCTCGCGTTTCAGCTCAGTTGCCTCCTGGCAGCCAGGATCCCAGCTACGTAAGGAAACGCGAGCCAAGAGTTTCTAAGAGACGCAGGCACCGCGATTACGGCCCTCGTAGCGCCTCCTCTTCCTTGATCACGACGTAGTAGACCCGTCCAAGAGTCGCGGACGCTCGACTGTGCGCGATTAACGGGGGTACCAAGGTGTCGCACAGTAGCAGCTACAGCCAATTTTTCCTACGAATGGATAATCCATAGCTACGTCGTACAACCGAGAGTTCCAGTGCTTTAACATCGGCCGAGAGGACTAGACCGTCGACCATAGTCCCAGCAGGAACAGTTGTCATCGTACCGAAGAGAGCGGAATAGCCGAGCGGAGTGAAGGAGTATTTACGTAGAAAAGAAAAGAAAAAATATATATAGTGTGAGACAAGGGGGACTAGAGGGGGATAGTTAGAAAGAAAAAAAAAGGGAAAAAGAAGGAAATAGAAGAGAGAGAGAGAGAGAGAGACACAGGTGAGTGGGACTTTGCGGTGTCGTTAATCGCTCCTTTTTCACGAACTGTACATTAAACGGGTAACGATGATAAACGATAACACACCATTCACGTATCGATCGCATAAGACCCATCTATCCCGCTCGCACATGGATTCAAGATACAGTAATACACGTGCACTTCGTGGCCACACGAATTGCAGAACTCCATGACCCATGACCTATACTTTCGATTTTTTAATACTTTCTCTTTCCGCTTCACTTCCCGACGAACTTCAACGAGATGCATTTCTTTTCATATACGACGGCCTCGGTTTTGCTACGGCGTCGAGACGCCGACGCTCAGTCTTCGGTGCTACGCGGATGTCGCGTACGAATATCGTCTAGCCATACTGTTCGTTGGCTATACCGAAGAGTGTTAACGATAATAATAATAATTAACAATAACAAGAATAACGACAAGAACTCACTACTTTGCCATGTAATACTTCGTGGACATTCCATGACGGTAGCTCACGCATAATGTCAATATCTCTTATGGTAGTGTTCCGATGGGTTCGTGACGTCGGGAGGAGAAGGGAGGTCTTTTAAAGAGGCGAGGCATTAAGAACAACAATGTCATTACATTTTAACGACCTGTTCTTGGTTGCCCCCTATAAAGCTTTCGGGGTGTTCGTTGGCAGGTATGTGGTCCATTGGGGGGGGCCAGGAGGGGGGAACCCCCCCGTACACGTACGTATCTTGTAGTACCGCGGCCGAGAGCCCCTCGCTCGCGAGGAATCAGTATGGGTGACGAAACAAAAGCAACGAGGGTATCAAGGGGAAGAATCGTTGAAAGAGAGCTGGCGAGGAGGAGGAGGAAGAAGGAGGTGAAGAAGAGAAAAAAAAGAGCCGAGATGGCGCCACACGTCCAGCATGTTTTCGGGCCATCCTCCGGTGCTGTTGGCAAACTCTTTTCGTCTTTCTTTTTATTCTCCCCCTTCATCATCCTCTTCTTCCTTTTCTCTCCTCTCTTCCTCCCGTTCCCGCCTCCCTCACACCTTGCCGTCCTTTACTACGAGGAGAGTCCTAACCTCCTTTACCCTCATCCTCCTCCGACCGCCTCTCTTTATTAACCCCGACCTCTTATTAGCTGCTATCCTCTCTGCCCACCCAAAAAGAAACCTCAATCCTCCTACGCACCGAACCATACCTATTTCTTGATATTAAATTTACAAAAAAGACATACGCGCGCGTGCTTTCATAGGAATTCACGATCCTTTCGTAAAAACGTCAAATGTTGGATATGTTTTTTAGAAATTCAATAATCAATAGCGATGGCTGAGGTTCGTATCGATGATCAAAGACGTGAGCAGCCAAGACGCGTAACGTCGTCCCATTAACCTTCGGTCTCTTACGGTATTTCGTAAATCACCAAAGATCCAGACACCAAGGCCAAATCCGTACGTACGTCCAGAATCCTCGGTCTCTAATCTCCCCGTACCATACTCACCCAAAGACGTATTAGCATTTAAGCGACTGTCCGGCGCGGACGTACCCGCCGTTGGGTACCTCCGAAGCCCAGACCCACACCATCGTCCCTCACGCACTTACGCACGCACGCTCAGATCTTGCTCCTATACGTGACATCACGAAGGTCTCGTACCAGAGCGTACACATGACGGGCTTACCGATTCGCAAGCGGTTTACCAGCAAAGAAAATCCCCACTCGTGTACCCGCGCACGGGAGACCCGGCGAAGGTGATCAAGCTGGTGCCACACGGCGAAGGAGCTCATGTGGGAATGGAGATGGTGATGGTACCTGGTACTGGTGGTTGTGGCGCTGCCGATGACGATAGCCGTGGTAGTAGCGACGGTGCCGAGGAAGAGGCACGTGTACGCGTTCCCGCACACTCCTATTCGCTCTATACGCATTAGCACACATTAGCACACCGAGGTACCCGGAGGCAGACCACTCTTTTCAGATCTTTTAAACTCTCGAGGTGCACTGGCTCCTTGCTGAAGTTACCGAGAGATCGCGAACGGCCAATGGGAGAGGAGCTTGCTTTAGGACGCACCAGCTTCGTCTAGGTCTATACTACTCTGCGCATACCGAATTTCTATAGGATCGGATCGGTAGGTGTTTTTGAGATAAGGCGACTGGATTAGCATGGTAAACTGGATTGGGACAGATAGGATCTGCTGTTTGAGATTTTATTTTTGCTCTTTACGGTGACACGTTATTTTAATGGGATTGTGTATAGCTAGACAAAGTGTAATCGCTGGGTATTTAAATGACTTTTTCATCGTGGGAATGATGGTGGATAGCGGTATCAGGTCGATTGGTACCACGATGCTGGGACTCGTAGGTACAGAGCATTTTTTGGTTACTGTATACCGATGATGCTGTGAGACTTTTAGTGTCGCGTAGGTGGATATTTATAGTTTGGATATGTAGAATAAAATTCCATAAGGTTTTCTCAATGGTAATACGTATAGGGGGTGATAGAATGAGATATGTCCTGGAATAACACCAGGGACGCGGTCCTGGATTAACCTGTGAATCTAATAAATCATAAGGGTTTTTGTGCTCAATTAATCTTGACACGGAATTCGAAGGAATCGCCATTGCCTAGGATAAATCCCTATGGGATTGCCACTCGGCATAGTTCCCGGCACCACGAATCTGTCTCGAAGCATCGTAAAGCTGCGAAAGCCACTCCGTGAGTGGGATCACTTTGGCGGTTCCGTTTCTAGAGGGGGGCTACGTCAAATTTCGTTGAAAATCAAATTAATCTCGCCGTTGGGTGCAGCCCGGCTCGGTCTACTCGGCTCTCTTCTTGCTCTGCTCTCTCCGGGCTCTTTGAGAAAGTCGAGCAAATCGAATCGACGGGACTGGCCGGAGGTCGGACTCGCCCTCGGCAAGAGGCGAGAAGAGAAGGTGGCGCTGCAACAAAGAGCTTTAGACTTCTGGCAACTGCACCGGCCAGGGACGGTGCACCAGCGAAAATCATCGAGTCCAATATACACGAGTCATCTTGCTACCGGACTGACCCTACCATAAATTCCTAGGATATTCTTTGACCTTTGACACTTGTTAAATTTACATCGTCCAAGACTCTCGGTACAGTGGGTAAACCGCTGTGGTAGCTGGGATATCAATTCTCATTAAAGGCTGTATAACTCGATGATTTAGGATCCCCTAAAATTACGTGCGAATAAGTGCGGCCCTGTTGCGTCTTATTCGGTCATTCAAATCTCTGCAGTCGTAGGTATAAGCAGGCACATTATACACCTATACTATACACCTATTTCTACCATGTACAGGGTGATTCGATTGAAACTGATTTTAAGGGTGCTTATTTATGTCGACATTTATATACAAGAAATATCCAATCTATATACATATATATTCATTACAAGTGTGGTATAACGATTCATGACCATATTTGGTAAAGTTCTAGAAGCTTAAGGGGAAAAAGATTTTCTTAATGATTATACAGAGAGTAAAACGTGCAGGTAATACGTGTTGCGTGCATGGGATAGGTTTTTGCTATGGGACACCCAGTATCTCATGGAATAAGAGTGGCACACATGGTGTGTGCCACCTCTCCTGTTATATGCCATGCACACAGAGAGAGGCCCTCGGGGCGGCACGTCGATTCTCGGAACTCGAAATAAGAAACGGAAGATCGGAGATCCTGCGCGAGAATATAAGGCGAGAGCGGGCTTCTCTTAGGGTGGATCGGGTGGAATAGGTAAGCCGATGGATGAGGGGTGACGGAGGAGGACGAAAAGGAGACGAATTGAAATGCATCCAAGGGGAACGAAAAATCGTGCCTCTCTTGGAAATACCATAGGGCCAATTGTCCAACGTATCCAGAAGGGAATCGGGGACGAGATTCCTTTTGTCAGGAATTCCTCCCTGGTATGAAGAAAGAGAACTGCCGAGTGCTCGAGGATGCTTGGAAATAGTGAACCCCTATGTATAAAAATATCCTTGCCGATTAAAATGCTTTCTGATGGCTGGACGATATTGATAATCTCGTATTTTTTAATTTTTTTTTTAATACGTGGATATGGTGAAATAAAAAAATCTTTTTAAACGCTACTTGAGCTATGGTATCGTTATTGGATAAGGAGGCCTTGTCCTTCGTGATCGACTTCGTCTTCGTACACCTGTCGCACGGTAGTGGGCATCGCGCACAAGATGACGCAATTGCACCAGGTCGTCGAACCTGAGACCTCGAGGCTGCTCGAGCCGTAACTTTCATTCATTCGGAAAAAATCTACGGACCTCGCGATCCAATCCCCATGATACTTTAACGCAGTTTCCCATTGCAGTATCGTTACGTCGAGAGACACGCTAGAGTCCCGACCTAAGAATAGGTATACTGAGAAATATTTAACTTCTTCCTTACTTACATCGCTATACCGTTATTGTGTTTTGTTGGGATTACGGTAACGCCCTATAATTTTATGGTTATTTCAGTGAAGATGGGGTACGGTTTAGCAGTGTCTTTGACAGTCGTGATGCTGCATTCGTCCATGCTGCGTGCTCATCGCGAGCATAAGGTTTGCATACGGCTGAAAGTAACCTCGGCCATTTTGAATATTTTTGTACGGACAAATCCAAATTTCTAGGTTTTTTCTATTATTCTTTTAGGTGCACAATATTGTTCTCTACCCGGATAAGCACAGCTGGTGCAAGACAACCCCCATCAAGCAGGTGGTAACCTGGCCTCAGTGTTCCTCGCAGGAGTTGGATAACAACGTGTGCGTAGGAGCATGTTTCTCGTATATGGTACCCCATAGCGAGCCTTCAGCTCCGGGTGACCTAATTCGGCCCTATTGCGACTCGTGTCAGCCATTGGATAGCGTCTGGCACACGGTAATTTTTTTTTTAATATGATAAAAAAATTATATCCGTTTCTGTGCTTTGACCTTCGTTTACTCTTCTGTACAGGTTACCCTGGACTGTAAGGACGAGGAGAACAATCCGATAACCATGCAGAAGAAGGTGCAGATCATCACTAATTGTTCCTGTAGCTCCTGCATGGAAACGTCACGTATCAAACCGGATTACAATACTTTGCTTCAATCACTGGCTCAAGAAAATCTCGATAAAAATGTCAACACTGTACACGAGACACCGGATTTATTATTGAATCCGAATCTGAACACCTCGAACAATACGACTGGAGATGGCATCTTTGCAGGTGAGAGGTTTGTGCAGCTGGTCAAGGAGTTCAAGAGCTCGGAAAAACTGGTGAAACCTGAGGTCAAGGAGTTATTCTCGAAGCTGGAGGAAGAGATTGATCTTGATAAGTTTAAAGATGTTTTGCGTGATATATACGTGCAGGAGGAGGTCGAAAGTCATAAACAGCATCACGAAGCACTCCTGCATCGTGGACCGCATCATTCTATGGTACTGGATTCTGGGGTTAAGGAAAAGATCGACGTAGAGCCACATTATCTTCATCCTGCGGTGGCGGGACAGGAAATTAGTTATAACGATAATATACTTGTTGATAAAGATAAGAAAAAGGGCTTTTAAGGAAATCGCCATAGACTTTGAAAAACTTGTACGAAGGGACTTCCGTGCGGACGTTAAACGCGAGTCTCGATTATTTGACGCTGGACGCCAAAAATGGCAGGAATCTTCGGTTAAACATTGACGATGTCGTTTATGATCACGTTATATGTCCCTAGATCTGAGAATTAATGGGTATAGAGGTTTGAGGATCGAGCACAAGATGGCCGACGGTGCGAAAATCAGCGCGGGAAAATTTCATTATATGAATGTAAACTCTTTGGCGCATCACGAATTGACGTCGCGCACCGTAGGAATGTCAGCGTTCTCTTAAACTAATCTATTATTCGATGTTCGATGAGAAATTATATTGTCGGAGAGCAACAAGATAATGGGAGAGCGAGAGAATTTGAGAGAAACACAAGTAAAGGGAGGTACGAATGAATAATGATAAAAAGTGCCGAAATGAACAAAAAAAAATGATACGAATTCACAGTGCGAACAAGTATTTGAAAACTGGCTCGCGCGAATGAAAGAAAGAGAGAGAGAAATTTTAATATATTTAATAATTATTATATTAATTATTTAACAATATATTTCTAAGCCCTTGTTTTCCCCACTCTTTGTATTTGTAATTTATATGAATATACGAACACGTGTAACCAACTTACTAGTTGCCTATACTTAATCACACGTTATACCTATACAGACAACTCTCCGTAATATAGCGCACGCGGGCACTCTGGTCGCACTATATGTCGCACTATATTAGAGATAGTGCTGTCCTACGGAATGCCTCCCCACTACAATGACATAGACGGGTGTTTGACAGAGGTAGAATAGACAAAGCATTGCGACACAGATGACTGGGAGAAACATTCCCCTTACAGTGAAATAGCTTAGAGAGAGCGGTTGAGGGGAAACGCAAAATTAGTCAGCGCTTCTATATAATATTCTATAAAATGTCTACCAATGTCTACATACGAATACCTATACTCTACGTTCTGGTACTTAGTAAATAATTTTCGAAACCTCTAATAATACACTTTGCCGCAAGCTGTGCATACTTTCTCTTATCACATGGATTCCCCTCTTGCATTCATAGAAGTAAACACGGAATGTACGTTCTGCCGAGTTTCGAAGCGTGGTCGAAGCGGAATACCTCGGGTCGACAATCGCAAAGCTGGTTACAGTCGACGCGCAACGCTCTACGTATGTGATTGGATAGTCAGCGCTCGGTTCTAAAAGAAGGGAGCGTTTATAACTACTGAGCTAAGGACATCGTAGCCAATCGGTGCCCTCTAGTAATCAGAGCGAGGGGAAATGTTTAGCCCGGATCGGTCTCGACTGTCTCAGTCAACACGTTGCTAACTCTCGCTACGGTTATAAGGTCGAGTACGTTGAAGAATTTACGGATGTGGTCAAAGCTCGTTAAATCATTGTGAATTCGTACGAGAGAAAACACGAGCAAGTAAATATCACATGTGAATATCGCTATCATGTAGTCGGTCGTTACCAATGTCGGATAACATCGTCGTGACGGGTTTAAGAAATAATGCCAGCAAATTTATTAATTTTCGATTACTTCTGAGACGGGAACTCGGGCGGCGTTGTATTACTAGAGATTGCAGGGAGGAATTCGTGTCATTTGAATCGTAGAAGAAAGAAAATAAACACCAAGATGGATATTATGGACGGTAAGGATTTTACATTTATATTCATTATTTTATTAATCTTCGGGTTATTTCATACACGCTTTATATCAACATTTATTCTTATTTCGTTTTGCTTATCATTTAGCTGATATTACATCCGTTTACCGAGACTTAGACGAAGATTGGGAATAGCTTTGTCATTATAAATTATCTTACAGTGTATGATCAGTAATTATGTTAGCGCTAACTAATAATGTTTATCGTACGATTCACATTGCAACATTTATCACTGTATCGTATTATCGATACAATATTATACTTGGTTTTATTAGCTGCATTAATTCTCAACAATATTTCGTTATGTGACTAATAACAAATAAGCCATCAAAGATCATTGAAGAGCTATATATGACAAAAATACTGATAGGTGGAAATTTCTGGTTTATCAAAATCTCGACAGGCGCTGTTATCGTCAAGCATATTCTATCTGACTGTAGTTGTTATGAAACTAACACTGAATTTTATTTCTGTAAGATATGAATTTTTTATATCCACCATTAGTTAATGATTCCATCATATTTTGTTCGCTTCTCGAAGCAGTGACCTCGAGAATCATTATGATTTGTACACTGTCATTATAATAATAGCCGTAACGTCACGTCCATTAATAACAAAATGTTCACAAAAGGACACAAAAAATCTTGTACGATGATTCTGCTGACATGGCGAATCAGTGAATGATGATTCTCTAGCTATATTGAACAATTAGAATTAATGAGTAACTTAGCAGACGACCTTAATCGCATCGAGTTAAATTGATCCACCGAATAAATGTCCGATAACCCCATTGCTACAGGTCACGTTACAACTCGAATCATTTATGATGATATCAGGATGCCTAAACACTCACGATACATTTAGAAAATAAGCACGGATAGCTTCTCTGCAATGTAAATGTACAGACCGTACACTGTCATTATTAATGCTTATTCTAAACATGTTGATATTGTTGTTTCGACAGTGATTACGTGAAAATGAATGGAAATTTATCGGTGAAAGTTTCATGTCAGTTATTACAATCAGTAAAATATCGCTCTAGCTGTACGTACTAAGAAAGCGCTGTGGTTATATGTATAAAATTTTCAAGTATTAAAATCTCAATTTCTAAGAGAACGTACTCGTTATATACTTTATGTAATATCTCAAGTGTTATTGTCGGTCCGCGAGTTTAATGTTTTCTTTTGACAGATGCCAAACAATGCAATCCTTAGAAAATCACACGTGACTTTTCATAAAGTCACGAAAACATATCCCGAAGTAGAAAACTAAAATAGATTTCAGAGTGAAACCATGTAGATGCATACTTCTTTGTAAAAAGAATTTTAGTCAGTCACGTGTCGTTCGCTAAAATCTTTATTGTTT
The DNA here is from genome assembly GCF_000341935.2 of Cephus cinctus. NCBI lineage: Eukaryota > Metazoa > Arthropoda > Insecta > Hymenoptera > Cephidae > Cephus > Cephus cinctus. The sequence continues at coordinate 238,858 of NW_014333138.1, read as the reverse complement.
ACGATCTGTCAAAAGAAACACACTGAACTTATGGACCGGCTATAATATCTCATCAAGTCTATTATAAATAATTGATAATTATTTTATCTATACATAGAAGTTATACTTGTTAGATCTATATAGTAAAATCCGTAACAATCATTCAAAATGAATATGACGTACACGTAAGGATTTTAGAAAGGATCGAGCAATCACAAATGAAAGGAATAAACGAACGTGATTAATTATTCCTTTGTAAACTCGTACGCGTAAGTAAACGTACCCAGCGTTTCACCGCGCTCCGTTTAAATCCAAGTACATAGTTCCTCAATTCGACGCAAGATGGAATCACTCTGTTCTACTAGCACATATGATAAAGCAGCCTGGCAACGATCGCTGGTCTATTCTTTTTAAATGCCCCTGTAACTTTACATGAAAAATTACTGTGAACTCAATTGTTACTCGTAAGGTAAACTATCAACGACAAGTGCGATATATTCAAGAGAAGATAATTTATGACTTTCATTTCAAAGGCATACACCATTGGCAGCATGGAGGCTTGTAAAGTAGTCATAAATAATTTTCGAGACTTGAGCTGATTTACAATCTTCTCTTTGGAGCGTGAATTTTTATACCAATTTATTGAATTATAGGAAAACGCTATTACGTTAAACGAAATAATTTCTTATATAAGAAGGTACCTTTAATGTATAATTGATAAATTGATAGGACCGCGAATCAAATCTCATCCGATTCGAGGTGACAGATGCATCAAGAAACTTGGCCATGGTCTACGGTAGCTGCGAAATTTTAATATGACAGAGGACACGTGGTTCAAGGCGTTAGCTTGAATCGAGTGTAGGGGAGAGGAAGCCGGTCGTTCAATACTCCAACAATGAGTATACTCTATTAGGCATGGCTACTATCGATATAGTATATACACAGGTGAATGTGTTACACAAGTATGATTGTTATTAGCAAACCTGATGAGTCGCTACGAAAACAAGTGTAAATTTAAGGGCGTGTAATTAGCAGTAAGAAGGCGGTGAGGAGTTCCACTGAGAACGAATGAGTCACGGCTCGATGTCGTCGATTCTTGAACCCGAGAGTAGGGAGACCACCTAGGGCCGTCACGAAAAAATATTTGGCCCCGGGCATTACCTGGGAACTACTCCATTTTCATTTTGCAACTGATGATGGCTAAGCAGTAGCAGAGTCGAAGGAAGATTTAAACGACTTTTCCTATATTGTCAGTCAACATTATTACTATATATTATCGAAATATCTAAGATAAAATATAAGGAATTAATAATTTGTTAAGATAATCAATATTGAGCTGTTCTAAAGTGAATAAATATTAAATATAGAATAAAATCGAAACTACAAATTTAATGTAAATATTGAAAGGCTTCTTATAAAATATTCAATCAATCAATGAAAGTTTTATTTGTAAAGTTTTATAAAAGTGATGTGTCTTTTACCAAACATATATGTGGTTTAGTCTCTAGGTCACCCAAGAGATACGTCCCTACACGAGATTGACTTGGTAAGCGGTGCGCATGTCTTTGACTAATGCGAAACGATTCCCTTAATTCGTGGGTGTCTGGAACGTCTCGAGAATTGGAGCGCGGACGGCAGTCAGTAGCCGATGAAGATAAAAGCAGTTCGGTTCGTTCTTGGACAATAAAGAATTCTCTTTGTGGCTCGAAAGTTCAGGAAATTACAAGTGGACGGGATAAACGTAGAGAGCTGCACAGTACGACAGGCAGGTTCGCTCGTTTCGAATAGTCGGCGCCCGCCATCTTGGACGGCGCCAGTGGAGAGACACGAGGGAGCACGTTGCAAATCGCATTCAGTATAATTTCAGAAGACGAGTCTCAACGACAAGTCGAGTCAGTTTCTAGGCAGTGGAGCGTTCGTAAAGGTGTAACCACGAGAGGAATATTGACGTCGCGGCACGTTGTGGATGAGTCAATCCAAAAGTATTCCCAGGGTGGCATAGATGTGATATTACGGGAAAAGCGTGCAAAGTGACTTCGTGGTGGAAAACGATTTTTTCTTTTTCTTTTCCTTATTTGACGCGGACTCTCTTGGGGCAGGAGAACGGCTATCCGTAATTTTGACAACATGAGCAAAATGTTGGGAATAAACTATTGCACAGTGTTCTCTGTACTTAGAAGTCCCGAACAGGGTGAAGTGTTTAAGCGGGTCAACTGAATTAAACATCTGTAAAAGGATCATTGAATTGTGAATATCTGGCACGAATTTCGTACGATCCAGCCCTCGCACGCTGGTTAATTCCTGTTAGCAAGGGATTTTAAAAAAAAAGTGCTACTTCACATTCTAGAGAGGGTTTGCAATATCAAAATCGAAACCTCGCTCAACCTCGAGTCTCGTTGACGCAATTCGTCTATATATAGACGAGTATTTCCGAACGTCGGGACTTCTTTTGAGGGACGAGACGCGATCCTTGAAGTTACGTTGATCGATTCGTCGAAGCTCACTGTTGTCCGGACGACCGTGTGAATCGAAACATAAAGATTCTGAAGTCCTGGTTCTACCGTATGGTCGTAAGATTATTCTCATACGATTCTAGATAATATTTAGAATAAGTAACCAATGGTACAAGGACTAATTTCCTGGAAGATTATATAAAAAATAAAATTACGCAACGCGTACCGATTTTCCTTGAGAATAATCAAGTGAAGTGCAATATCGTCACTGGGGATAATAATCATTCTTAACTGGGAGGAATTTTCTCGACTGTCGATAAAGTAGTTTCGCGAGTGTTCGAAGTAACGTGAATCTTCGTTACCTACCGGCACAGAAACTCGAAAGGACAGGAGCCGATCGTATATTTGACGACGGCCATAAAAAACCACACACCCCTATTAACCCGTAATGTATTTGAGATCGCACGTAGGAGCAAGCAAAGGGAGGCAGCACGAGTACACAAGAGCGTCGGCGGAATTGTGGACCGGTCGACGAGTCCCTGGACCACCGTCGACATCCGGTCGTTTCAGAAGAGCGCGACACTTGTCCGTTTGCCGATTCGAGGATCAGACGCAAACGAGTGCCACGATCCCGCGTGGTATAAGACAGTCGGAGGCGATATTGGAGCGCGGAATGAGCGAGGGTGAAAGGGCAGTAACGACGCCTCGAATCGGCTGGCGAAAACTTACCGATCCTGGCGACTGACACGCATCCAGAAAAACAAAGAGTAACCCCAAGCGATAGCATAAGCTTCGCCATCATCGTCCACCACCTCTCCGCCATCATCATCATCGTTGACATTGATCTTGATTAAGAAACCGGGTCGTCATTATAGGCACGGCAAAAAATCGGTATACCGATAATTGGCAAACGACGCATGTGCGCCAGATGATAAAAAGAAGAGACAGTGGACGTGACCGGGAAATTACTCCAAGATATACCAAAATGTCCGATAACCGGTATCGGTAGCAGACGGGGTTACTACCCTGTGATACGTGGACAAGGTAGTTAGCTCTCCTACGGGAAAGGCTAAAAGAGAAAAAGAAATACCGACCGAGTACTCGTGCACCAGATTGCTTTATTGCCATTTTCTCTTTGTTCGAAACTACCCTTACATTACAATCCTTACTCCATATGAAACCGTCGTGACTTCCCTGTATGTATCCCTTACTTACCAACCCCTGACATATGCTCGATCGCTGCTACATCCTGGGTGAATAAAAAAACGTTAGGGAATAAAAATTCTTCAATACGACGATAGACAATATACCTTCTTTAGTGTAAAGGTAGCGCGAAGGGACGCGAAATATCTACACTTCGTGATAAGGTGTCGTGAAATAAGATAAAAACGGTGACGGAAAGTGTCGCAATACGTAGTGTGATAAGATTTAAGCGTGTTCGTGGTTTAAGGTAGTGACTTTTGTTTAAAATATAACGTGCGATAACGGCCTCAAAATGCCGGCGACGCCAAATAAGCTAAATCTAAGCTTTGCCAGGAATGCTTACAGCGTATTCGGGAATCGAAATTCCGTCCCGAACACTGATCATCAGAGAGAACAAAAAACGGAATTGCTCGAGGGTAAGGATTATTGTAGGACCAGATACCGTGTCCTCGCACCAGACGTAAATTCCCACTAGTCATTAATAATCATCTACTTTAATAAAACGCAAAAAGGCGTGAATATGATTTTTTTACTACCTACTGACAATGAATAGCACAATTCGAAACTGCGCAACTTTTTTGCCCCCTTTTTTAGGTAATAGAATAAAGTAGGCATAGAGAAAGTCTTATTAGCCCCACCTCGGGTTTCAGGTACCCGAGGCAATGGCCTCCTTCATCTTAAAAACGGAGTCGACTACATCAATCCGGGCGAAGAGGATCAGATGGAGATTTACGGGTGCTTAAGAATTCTCCAAGTTTTAAAACGTATTATCGATAGACGGATCTTCTTACGGATCTTTTTTCCATCTTTCTTTTACAGATATAAAAGGAATCAGGTACGAACCGCCGTAACCTGGTTCATGATAGTCATCACTGGTGGCTTACTGAGATTGATCTTCCACTGGGTGCCGCATTTTATGCTTCTGGTTACGCATTCGCAATGTCCTATGGAGGAAGCTGAGACTGTTTTGCTCATCGAAAGATTTCAAGGAAAACACACAAGTTACTATGTGAAGAAACTTAAAACTCTTACAGCAGAAGAAGTGTTGTTAGTATCAAACATTTTGGTATCTCGATTTTCATTGGTATATTTCTCGGTATCTGATTGTCCTTAGTGCAATGAAAATACTAACCGTAAGTCTTGTTTAAAGGAAAATGCCACACGACGGAGACTCTCTGATTGAAAATGAATCGTGGCCGGACAATGGTAGTGTTGTCGAAGTTAAAGAAGACAAAGAAGTACCGACCTTGTCCATACATTTAACCGGTGGCCATTTCAAGAGTGAGTTGTATTCTTTTGTTGACATAGAGACAATTATCCATTATGATTATACTGTTACAAATAAACTCCTTTATGCAGAGGTCTCGTCCATACTCACGTTCAATTGTAAGAAATTGACTTATATTTGGGACACGGAGAGATCTGAATTTTTGAAATTGCGTGGTCTGGATGTTGGGGTGTTAACGTCCACTTTACATCAGATGCCAGGTTTGAGTTCGCAGGAACAATATATGAGGTAATAGTCAATAATTGTTCTGAAAATCCATTTTTATACCTGCAAATCTTTAATATAGTGAATTTATAGCAGTAAATTGTTTTATGTATACATGTTTTTATCGTATAAGGCTTAAATTATTTTTTCCTCCTTCGATTATTATTATAAAATTTGTATTAGAATAATTATTCAATCTAAATCCCATTTATTTTCTCAGACGCAGCGTATATGGGAATAACGAGATTGTAATTCCAGTGAAGAGTATTCTGACCTTGCTGGGTCTAGAAGTGCTGAATCCTTTTTACATTTTTCAACTATTCAGTTTTTGCCTCTGGATTGCTGATGATTATTTCTATTACGCAATGGCCATCTTGAGCATGTCAGGATTTGGCGTTGCTATGGCTGTCGTTCAGACACGCAGAGTACGTAACTTATGTTTTTATTAATTTTTTTCTTTTAGAACTTATTCGTTTTCACACTTTACTTACCACTTCGTGGCTTACAGAATCAGCATAATCTCCGATCCACAGTACACTCCTCGGATGTTGCGACTGTCATTAGAGATCGTGCAACTGGGCAAACCGCGACGGTACCCGCAGAACGTCTTGTGCCTGGAGACATTTTAGTAATTCCATCTCACGGCTGCTTGATGCCCTGCGATGCGGTATTATTGACAGGAAACTGTATTTTGAACGAATCAATGCTTACTGGAGAATCGGTACCAGTTACCAAGACTCCTATTCCGTCATCGAATGAAGTTATGTACGATACCAAGGAACATGCTAGACACACACTCTATTGTGGTACGCGTATCATCCAAACAAGATACTTTGGAAGTGAAAAGGTAGTACATAAATATTTTGAATTAGACTAAATAAAAGTGAACTAAAATACTATATAAATGTATTTTCTTTTTTGTTACAAGGTTCTGGCCGTCGTTATTCGTACAGGATTTAATACCAGTAAGGGAGGTCTGGTTCGTTCTATAATGTATCCTCCTCCGGTAGACTTCAAGTTCGAGCAGGACTCGTACAAGTTTGTGGAGTTGCTGGCATGTATCGCAAGTATCGGAGTGGTCTACACCATAGTAACTAAAGCAATGAGAGGAGTGCCAGCCAGTCACATAGCATTAGAAGCATTGGACCTCATAACCATAGTAGTACCACCAGCATTACCAGCCGCCATGACAGTGGGTCGTCTCGAAGCCCAGAATCGACTCAAAAATAATAGAATTTATTGTACAAGTCCAAGAGCAATTAACGTATCAGGATCCATAGATTGTATTTGCTTTGACAAGACCGGAACTCTCACTGAAGACGGTTTGGATATGTGGGGCGTAGTTCCGGTTTATTCAAGAAAGTTTCAAGTACCCGTCAAAGATATACGTACACTGCCACTCGACGAAGTATTGATAGGCATGGTAACATGCCATGGGATCACCATAATCGATGGGCAGCTCATGGGAGATCCATTAGATCTGAAAATGTTTGAGTCTACTGGTTGGACCTTAGAGGAACCGGATGTCTCGGACACGTCGAAATTTTCCATGCTGTTCCCAACAGTGGTCCGTCCACCTAAGGGTTCCAAGTACCTGCAAAACGTACCAAATCATCAAATAGTCTCACCATCAAGACAGAATTCCATATCCTCGGACGTTGTCGATAACGTTTCCTTGACGAATCTCGATGGAGCTATAACCAAGTCGACTGTGGATCTAACCGAACGAGGTTTAGAAATTGGCATAGTAAGGCAATTTCCGTTTACGTCAAGTCTGCAACGTATGAGCGTAATTACTAGAACGCTTGGAGCCAACCATTATGAACTATATTGCAAAGGAAGTCCCGAAATGATTCTAAGTCTCTCCAAACCAGAATCCAGTTAGTATTTTAAATAAGTTATTAGTATTATTTGTCCGATAAATAGTACGTCATTTTTTACTATGATACTTGATTGCAGTACCATCGGATTTCGCTTCGGTTCTTCAGGAATACACTTCAGAGGGTTATCGAGTAATCGCGCTTACGCACAGATCATTGAATCGACTTTCATATGCAAAGGTTCAGCGTATCAGTCGTGAGTCGGTTGAGACTGATTTAACTTTCCTGGGATTTGTGATATTGGAGAACCGGCTGAAACCGGAAACGTCACCAGTGGTCGCAGCGTTGAATACTGCCTGCATTAAAACAGTTATGGTTACCGGTGACAATATGCTGACAGCGCTTTCGGTTGCTAGGGATTGTGATATGATCAAACCGAATATGCCAGTGATTGCAGTGGCTGCCATTACTCAACAAAATCAAATCAAGCCTGAGGTTTACTTTACAAAAAGTACGAGTCAGCAGTCACCTATGTCGCCTACTGAACAGGCTGACCTTAGCGAAATGACGGATTTGAATAGTGTGGCAAGTTTGGAAACAATCGAAAGCGGTTCCTTTGCTAACAATCGTTTGGAAAAAGATGGGAATTACTTGTCCGATGAGTATGTAATATTATTATTAAGAATTGAGAATGAATTCTTAATAGATCAATATATATAATTAATCTATATTGTATTTCCAGTGTGCAGCATTCCTGTAACAAGTATGTTTTTTCTCTTACGGGTAAAACTTGGGCCTTGATCAAACAATATTATCCAGAATTAATACCGAAAATAACCACGCGTGGAGCCATTTTCGCGAGAATGTCTCCGGATCAAAAACAGCAGCTTGTCCAGGAACTCCAGTCCTTGGGATACTACGTAGGTAGGTATTGTAATTCATAATTAATTTGAATATTTTTTAATATATAAAAAAATTTTAATAAAAAAGTGTATTATTTTTTTTTAGCTATGGTCGGTGATGGCGCTAATGATTGTGGAGCCTTGAAAGCCGCCCACACCGGAATTTCATTATCCGATACCGAATCATCAGTGGCTTCGCCATTCACAAGTCGTGAAACTAACATATCCTGTGTATTGGCAGTCATTCGTGAAGGACGAGCAGCACTGGTGACCTCTTTCGGAATCTTCAAATACATGGCCGCTTATTCCTTGACTCAATTCATATCAGTGATGCTACTCTACAGCATTGAATCTAATTTGACAGACATGGAGTTTCTCTACATCGATCTCTTCGTCATCTCCATCTTTGCCTACTTTTTCAGCCGTACCGAAGCATATGATGGTCCACTAGTGAAAACGCCACCGTTGACCAGTCTGATTAGTACGGCACCGATTCTGAGTCTTATCACTCAAATAATCATCGCCGGAGGATTTCAATCCACCAGCTTCTGGCATCTGCAACAGATGGAATGGTTTCGTCCGTTTAACTCGACATCATTAGCAGATAAGGACGATGTTGGCTGCACAGAGAACTATACTGTTTTCATAGTAAGTTCAATGCAGTATATCATCCTGGCGATAGTCTTCTCAAAAGGGCGTCCATACAGAAAGTCACTATTTACAAATTACGGCCTCCTGGCATCTTTTATTCTGCTCACTGCCTTTTCAGTGTACTTGGCCGTCTATCCGTTTCAATGGCTAGCTGACAAATTTGAATTGGTACTTCCAAATGATTATGGTTTCCGTTTTATTCTCGTTGCTTACGGTGTTATCAATTTCATTGTGTCGATGTTCATTGAATATTTCTTCGTCGATTATATCGTCTTCAAGAAGCTAAGATATCGCTGGCACAATGTAGACAAATCCCGCAGAAAGTTCCTTGCTATCGAACGTGATATGGCGCGAGATATAAAATGGCCACCTATCTCTCATGAACCACTGCCAGAAGCTGCACCAGATTTACTGATTCGACAAAACGTCACTGAGATCAAAATTGAGAAACGCGTGACCGAACCCCATCCAGAAGACTCGTATCCAAAAGCAACTATAGAGTCCGACCTTGTTGGCGCGAATTTCAAAAGATTTGGATCAGCCCGTGAAGTCACGCTAAATCCTAGATCTTTGTTCGACGATCAAAGAAACACAGTATCCATGCAGACTGTACCCTGCTTTGAAGATCATGAAGTTTATACAAAGCAATCACAAGTGAAGCCTTTGAGCAAGCGAAGACATAATTCCGAATCAGAAAATGGCATCCATCAATATGACAAGATCTACAAGAACCACAATACTGATCCGATAGCAACCCTACCAAGATATCCTATAACCCAACAGAAATTGCCCCAGCCACTGGAGGACTTCAAAAACGTGCTCGTACATAAAAGTGAAGAAAATGCCTTCCGGACGGGTACTCAGAGTGTCCTGGAGTTGGACATCCTGCCATCCTGAGAGGACCCGAAGGGGGTCAGGTCCCTTGTAAAAACGACGTCGATATTCCGGAAAACTCCAATCGATCATAAAATGGTGCTATCACACTCGCGCATTCAAGCAGTATCAATACTGGTCGCGTGAGCCACGAAATATATTAGCATCCGACACAAACTGGTCTCTGAAAATTCTTTGAGACAAGATTATCAAGGTATCATTGGAAAGCTGAATAACAGTTGGCGGAACGTTGACGTGAGCCTACGGTGACATATGCTATGCCAAAGTACGAAATACGTGTCTGTTTTGATCTAGGGTCCCTTTTGACCCAGGCTTTCTTAAGTATTCGAACGTCGGCCCATGAGAAAGTATTATTTATATCAGTCCTCCTAACCTTTTTAAATTTCCTAACTCCCTCCAACTAATTCCCCAGGAATATTACCAGGTTGCTCCCATAGTTGATTAGTAGCAGGATATTTTTTAGTTAAAAATTTAGCCATTTTAAATGAATTTCGTAGTGGACACAGCGATGCGTTTACCCGCGATAACACGGTTACTTAAACGCTCTACGTGAACTACACTAGTGAATTATTGATAACGTTACTTAGGTAGAGATTGCAAATATGTATTAAAGTGATATAGTTCCATATGCTAGACACGTGGAAGTGGTTTAGGTCTCGTAGCAACTTTACATTGCTACAAGGGGCCCCCTTGTGGGTGGGTTAGAAGAATTTACAAAAAATCAATGTGTACTTATATACGCATCTATCTACTTAAAAATGTATCCCGTCACTTTACGGCGATGTAGTTTGTGTTTGAAAAGGATGAAAAGGAAAGAACAAAAAATGCATTAGCTGTTATCGAATAAAGTATATTTGTAACGCATCGCTCGAACGCTTATTGCTGCCAGCTTTTTCTCCCTTCTCCATTTTACATTGCAGTCAGTGGAATACAAACACTCGTATTTTAAAATAACGGGTCCATTATTCTCGTAACAGGATTGCTATGGCTAGAGTATAACTGGTATAACTTATGACCGTATAGCGTACGTGGGATTAATGCAATAGTTTTAAAAAAAGATTTACGGATCTATTACGTCAACAATTTTATACTTCTATACGCATCCTCGCACTTGAATATTTCAATGACGATGGAATGACTTTAGTCGTTTAAAATTTCCCGCGAAAACACTGTCGTTTTATATGTATCTTTATTGATTGCTGGAGGAAATTTATTTCGTGAGGTAATGCAGCTCGTTTAATAGGATTAAGTCTAGTTTATGAACACTCGTAAAACAGTATACTACATAAAGTTATGTCTTGGATAAAATGTCTCGACATTTATTTCGCGTGTTCCCTGCGAAAATGTAATTCTCCAACACAGTATATAACAGGTTTGCGTAACTTGGAAAAAAAAGAAGAAAAAACTTACAGTCTCAACGCATTGCGTGTAGACTGATAAATTTCTTGAAACACATAAATCATGAATTTTTCATTACTCTTATAGGATTTTTAATTATCATCTTTGTAGTAAACGTTGGTTAAATCGGTGCTTGGTACTGATATTTTTTACGTCTTAAATAGGCCTAATGATACTAAACAATAGGCTTATCGCAAACAGAAACCGGTTCCAATCGTTAATAATTGAAACAGTGAAGCAATCACAAAAGTATTTAAATGAATGGAATTTATTGATCAAGGCACACGATAGAAATGAAATAATTGCCGGATAAAATCTTAAGAATTACTTTATTGTTCCAATCGCAAAGATAATCCTGCGTCGTTAATATAAATTGAGGGAGATTAACATATTTTATAATTGATTCCGTCTATTATTCTTCACTTTGTGAACCTGTTTTCTAGATAATGGCCTGTTCACAATCTCAATATACATACTTCCATAATACCTAGATGTAAACCCGGTTTTATGATACATATATATATGTACAGTACGTTGCAAGAATAATGCTACAGTTTCACCTAAAGTCAAACATAACTGAAATACCAGTACCATTCCCTTGTAAAGTGCACTGTACCTATAGATACACCTGCATACTATCAATGTACAAACAAGTACATAACAATGTATACAGATCTTTTAGTTAAAAAAACACGTACTTTCGACACTTGATTAAGATTTTTTAAATTTCAATATATCGATACAGATTTCAATCCATTCTATTGGTATATAAATTTCTATGTACCGCTGTATAATAACGCGGACCCATTAAGTGTATTGACACGAGATAAATATCGTGACATGTATTATATTATGACAATCTGCAGGTTATATCGAAAAGATCACGACTGCGGTAAGGGGCAGGAAATTGTCTAGCGAAGCATATACTAGAGTCCAATACATTATATATTCAATGATAGTATAGTATCTTAGATGCTATCAGAAAATCGTATAACGTATACGGCACATCGTGTATCTCGTATGTTCACGTATTTATTATCTATAACGCTGAATATACACTTTGTGAGTATTGGATTTTGAAATTAACTGTATATCTACTTTTATATACCTATACGGACTAGACGAAATTGTCTTGTATGATTTTATATAAAATCAATTTTATACTCCCCTATATAAATTCATTGCACGGCCACGGCTCACGTCCACATGAGATACGCGCAACGAGTTCGCAATATATTTACGTTTAAATTTATATTACATTTTCATCCTGCTTTCATTTTATAGATTATACAGATACTATATCTATACTGTACTATACCTTAGGAACTAAAAGTATTACGTCTAAAGCAATGCGCATACAGTATTCATTATTGATGACTACGTTTTAATTATAGCTAAACACGCTGAGTATTTTACTGGCAAGATTGAGCATAGATCATCATGATCGCGCGATCGACAATGATCCATAATTAGCTACCTTTGTCGTTTATTGTAATCTAACGGGATCATCTAAACTCCAAATATTCTATATTGACTAGTTAATACATTTTTTTTGGCATTGATAATAATCGATACCGAATGGTAATCGATTTTGCAAAGGAAATTATTATCGAGCTTATCCTATCTACGAGTAGCATTGGATGACTTGCATTATCTATTTCTAATAATGATTATCAATGACTCGCATAGGCTAGATCGTTACCCCTGTACATTGCCTCGATAATTAATTTTTTATTCAATTTCCCACCCCTTGACTCCATCATCGATACGAACTGCTGGTATCTCTTCCACGCTGTGGTGGACGCCATTTCTGTCTCGCTTTCACCCTTCGGCTTTTCCACTTCAATATTTTTCAACGTCACTTCCGCCGTGGTGCAGGTACTTTCGGTTTCAGGAATCATCTGTAACGATTGTCCGTTGAGTATAAAACTAAACTCACTTTATATTATTTCATTAACAAGGAAAACTTGACATAGTCGATTCGTCTAGGTTCACGTGTCAGGCCGTATTTAATATGGGGACATGAGAAAATTGAGCTCAGCCCGAGTACAAGCTATAGGTATATAATGGACGATGACGGATATAGCATAGGAAGTTTCAAGATTACGATCGACACGACCAATGTTTGTAGGATGTATTGTAGATACGTGTTACACAGCGCAACCCCTCGAAATCAATACTCGAAGAGCATTTACACTGTTACTAAGGATTCCCTTATATTACCAGATTCATGCTTTCACAATATGGCGCTGTCACACTAATGACGTAACAAATTCCGGTTTATACGATTCACTCGTAAACGTTTATTGTATTACGTCTAACCATTCAACGAAATGAACGCTGGATCTGTACAATGGAGTAAAGTACACTTGGTATATTCTTAACCGGTGTAATAAATAAACTTTGAAATGTACATTGAAATTTCCCGCCATTATAATCGTATCCTTGAAATTGATCTCTCGGACATTCATTTCGGTTTATGTCATAGAACTGTGGTATTAGGTTATTCTCGCGTATTAACCATAAAGTTATTCTTACTTTGTTTAGCGACTTTCAACTTTCCCACGTAGTCTTATTCCTCGTTTGTACGCTCGCTTTTTAACGGTTTCTTCGAAGCTATTTTATTTTTTATCTCTGCCGTCTTATTTCTCAGACTTCTTTTACTTTTACGTGCCTCAAACGAGCAACGTTCGTACTAACGCACGGACTAAGAGTAACTGAAGAAACGGACGCTAAACATCAGCTGGGGTCGTAGCAACGCCCTCTCCCTGGGGGAACATAAAGTCCACATATGGAGGCCATATGGGGAAGTTGCAGATAATGCAACAATGTCCACTTTCCTATTTACCTGGCTCAACCCTAAATCCCCTTACAAAATAACTGACCCCAAGTGTTTCCGGTCTTCCGTCTAACCTTGATACGAAATTCTTCAAGAACCCTTTAAGCAGTCGACGTAGCGTGAAGTTCCATAGATTTTTGAAAAATATGGAAATTTTTTTTCTTGGGGTATACAATTTTTCTTTTTCAACTGTTATATTATTTATGCATTCACAGGCATGGGGTGGATATTTGGTACTGGGTAGGTAAGTAGGATACACCCTCGACTTTAAACCTTGTTTAAATGAAATATATATATATATATATATATATATATACACACACATATATATTATACGATATGTATATACGTGTAGCCATATGGGGGCTACGGGTCTATTGTGTAACGTTCATGGAATTAAGTAAATTGGCTGAATTGCCACATCCGAGAATCGTGATACCTCATATGAGTCTTGTAGCAATGCAAGTACATTGCGTAACCATAATATATTCAAGCTTCATATATTTTTCATATGGTTTACATACTTTGAAAGACCATTAAAAATAAGTAATCGAGTGGTTCCTGGGATAAGAATCTTCTTATTAGTCTCGATCGATTTTTTTTTATTATCTCCGATGCACAGAAATTCCATCAGCATAGAAACGACTCAATTATCAGTATTGGCGCTAGATTGATCCGGTTGCTCATTGAAACTTTTATGAGGAGCCAGAAAGTCTTGGAACAAGGAAATAAGTAATCAGTTCGTTATCATTTAAGTCGGATGATTAATCAATGTCTTCGCAGAAACGAAGAAAGATTTTTATCTAATTATCCCTATGACGAAACTATATAAATTATTTTATCACCGTAGCAGTTCGATTGTAAAAAAAAAAGAAATTCAATGCACACAGATTTTGATATTTTCGGATTACCTGTGTGTTAATTAAATTCAGATCACTCTTCGATCTAGAATCAATTTCCATAGATCCAAGAGCGTATAGGTAATTAACCAAGTTAGGAATTAAACTGATCGGCTAACCGTGTTATATGTAAATTAGTCTTTGGTAAGTAGACGATATATAGAAGCAAATAAAAAAGACTCTATCGCCTCGACACTTCAATCAAATACAATCGCGCTTATGCATAGGTATTGATCATTTGTTCCAGTGTCACATTAAAGTACTATGATTTCATATATAATAGAGAAATCGGAACAATGATGTATCTCGTTATGGGAGAACGTTTTGTTCGAGGGCGCGTGCACCGTAAAGGCACACGACACCACAGCTGCCGGAAGTACATCTGCCGGAATTACTAACCGTACCAAACAGATCGATCCACTTTGAAAATATACCTCAAAAAGCACACGGTGAATATCACATTGAAAAGGTGGTTAATTCGTTAAATTACGCTAACCGTCACTTTCCCGTAATCAAACGCACTGATAAAACGACTTCCGGTTAGTTTGGGTTAGAAAAGAGGAAAGGTGAAAATTCGATTTAAAAAACTGAAATTTTTTTTTTTTTTT
>NW_014333138.1:222725-223682 GCF_000341935.2 Cephus cinctus | reverse complement strand
AAGGTGAAAATTCGATTTAAAAAACTGAAAAAAAGCACACGGTGAATATCACATTGAAAAGGTGGTTAATTCGTTAAATTACGCTAACCGTCACTTTCCCGTAATCAAACGCACTGATAAAACGACTTCCGGTTAGTTTGGGTTAGAAAAGAGGAAAGGTGAAAATTCGATTTAAAAAACTGAAATTTTTTTTTTTTTTTTTTTCCCCTTAAAATGTATCCTGCTTATCATGGTTATACACCATTTGTATGTATATATGTATACCTGTATCTATGAAATAGAAATTTTTTTTCCAAAAACGACAGATGTCCGGAAGAAGCGTGCTGATCGTAGATTATAGGCTCGTGCTAGGGCACCTTTGCTGAAGCAGAACCAATTTTCATAATGGTAGCTGCGGCAAGATAGGAGACATGTATTAAAGTGTAGACAGTTTCGCGATGCGTGCGCGATAATAGGAAATTATTGTGAAAAATTATAAAACAGGTTGAGTAGTATCTTGTTATTTAATAAAAAATCTTACCGAACGTACCGCATCAACAATTTGCCAGATATCGACTGGGAAACCTTGAGTTTTATTTATGTGTCTACAGAACAGTGTATACGCAGATAAGCATGCGTGTGCGTACACAACATATTCGAGCAGATCAGGTTATACGGGGAATGCAAAAATTGGAAAATCATTAAAATCGCACCGTTTGCTGTGATATTCAAAGTATCTTTTTTTATGGTTATCGTGGAAACGATCTTCGACTATAAATACATCGCTTAATCACTGTACGTTATTTACAAGTATAATATGGATAGCGTGTCTGCCAGGGTGACGATGTTGCCGATAATTGAAGTCAAAAAGATGCGTGATCGGGTTCCATATATAATTATTATTCATGTTACAGCTTTTTGAATGCTGTTAGATATATATATATATATATATATATATATATATATATATATATATAT
>NW_014333138.1:205525-222369 GCF_000341935.2 Cephus cinctus | reverse complement strand
CACAAATATATATATATATATATATATATATATATATATATATATATATATATCTTTGTGAAATTTCGATTTCATCCCGATCGAATGGACTATGAGAATTTATTTGAAATTCTCTGAACCCTTTCAGAAAAGAGTTTCACCCCCACAGCTGACGTCTACACGGGATACCACCTGACGGTTATACCAGGACAGCTGTTCGTACCTTTGGTACCTCCGCCTGCTTCCACCTTTACCACCTTTTGCCACCTCCTTGGCGTCCCAGTACCCCTCACTCGAACTAGCCAAAAAACCGAAATGATGTCTCGCGAAAAAAAGGCCTCCGGTTTTAAGGAGGGTCAGAAAGTGAACAAAGAAAAGTGAAGTAAAAACATGCCTATCTGAAATCTCGAATCCTGCAGCCCGGGATATAGGATCGGTACGTATACGGGTTCCTTGAGTCTTAAGGATGAACCAGTACGATTAGATTTTCTATTTAGATTAAACCGAACAACCGCCGCCTCTTTTATATAAGTTTTCGTATCATAAACGAGAATATATATTACTTCGCTCCATCTCGCAGGAAATTCACATTTTGAAAGTTTCATCCGCTTTCCTTTATCTTTGGTATATGCTATAATAATACATCTATATATAAATATATAGGTATATAAGGAAACATCCAATTTCCCTGTGTACAGTCAATTTATGCACTATCACTGTGTATATTATGTATTTTTACATTTCACATATTCCCATTCTGTAAAAAAGCTTATCGCTATATATATATATATTCGTAACAACCCTCTGACGTAATTGTACTATTATTTACCCATAGAAAATTGAGCTTCCATTGAAAAGCTATTTCCCCGCCGATATCGGTCCCTTTAACGTTCTAAGTGGGCGAGGTTGAAATTCGGGAAGAGTGCGTGGGGCAGAAATAAGGTGCCACGCGCCAGATTGCAGTGGCGGAAAGAAGGATACAGGCAGCTGACGAGCAGATGCGACAATGGCGTCGGTTGTGGGCACACCTTAAAGTTTTCATTCGTAAAAGAAATACCGGCTTTACACGTGGGGCTACCTTTATTTCGTAAGCGATAACGCATCCAATTGCTTACACGTTAATATCGAATAGGAATTTATTATCTAAGCAGGCCGCCAATGTGAATCTTTGAAATTTTGCAAACGACCTATAAGAAATTCGTATGTCGCGCCTTATCGACGTGGCTTATTTTCATGAGACGGAGCGACGAAATAGAAGACAACAAAAGTACTTCAAGTCCGAGCAGATGCATGGCATGTGCTAACAACCGACACCAGATGCCCCAATGGCGTAGAACTCTCGATAAAAGGACTCCGGATCCTGATCCTTTGAGGTTTTAGGGATCCGGTCGCGTGCCGGAGTCTGGAATAACGGACCCCAGAAGGAACTTGTAGGTTATAGAAGATCCAGCGTTAGTCCTCGTGTGCATTAATTTAGGTCGTTTATTACTGGTCGATGTTATCTACAATGATTTATTGTAAAAGTAACAATAGGTTTATAAGTTAAAACGATATCATACATATTTACAGATAATGATAAAGGACACCTTCGTCGATGGGATTTCCACGTCGTGTTCCTGCGACGAGCGGGAGGAACGCGATGTGGAATATTTATAGTATAATCTATCGGCCAGTCTAGATCGCGTTCGCAAAAGGGCGCGAGTCCCTTGTCAATTGACAAGGACTATTGTAAATCATCATGTGACTTACACGCGTCGCGATCGTCAATCTTAGCCTAGTAGTCTATCTCGACAGGAAACGTTATCCATCTTGGCGCTACTAATTATTAATTAAATAATTATAGAATGGCGCTCGAACGAGGAGTAAAATAAAAAAATTCAAAAGGATCGTTCACGCGTCACTCTAATCGCCTGTACAATAACGTCCACGATATTCGATCAGAATCGTATCGATCGATGATTGACATATACTTAAGGAAAGTATCGCTGGATACTAGTAGTCTGCAGGACATTGAAAATTTGCGCTAATTTTCATTTGCACGTGCTTTTGCTATTTTTACATTTTGTTTTTTTCTTCATTCATTTTCTCAATTCTCTCCCACCGGCTGATCTACCAACGCACTCCTACGGTTCGCGTACTGACACACTTGGCTGTCTTACACGTTAAAAGGTATAATCTACAAATTTGCTCTATGCACAGACACTGCGAGGCCGCGAAATGATATCGTGGTTATCGGCTTGATACGAATTGCTTTTTTCTTCTTCTAATACAACAAAATTGATCAAACCCATGTCACAGGTCTACGTCGCAATTGTCAATTGAATATTTTTCTCGTTGCTCGTAGCTCCCCAATATCTCGTGAGAATCGACCTCACGTCGGTCTGTGTCTCGACTATAAATTGCCAATTTCAATTCTCTACATTGTCAACGCGACAGACATGTAGGTAACTGATTGAATAATCGATCCAGCAGTATTTACGTGCTTTCCAGTGGCATAGATATTGACATTGACATCAACAGAAGCATCCTTCCGTAATGAAAGAGAGAGAGAGAGAGAGAGAGAGAGAGAGACAATGTAAGAGCGCATGCGCGCTCCTTACGCCTTATACTGTGCGAATACGCGTTCTCTCTGTAAATCCAGATGATTCTTCATGGCGATCACCGTGGGATGATGAGGCGGAAGTCCCTCGTCCTCAACGAGATATCTAAGTGCCTCCGAGGCACAGGCGTCCCATCCAGCACCCCAGGAACTGGGTACGGGTTCCATCGCAGCGTTAAGTATATCCGTATGATCCATCCTGAGACGAGGATCGAGACAAGTGGAGGCAAAGGACGTCATCTGAAATCCAAAGGATCCGTCTTCTCTCGGTTCGAAGCGCTTTGTCCCGCGACAGTTGGACGGCCGGGATGGGAATTCGCAGCTTTGCGGAAAACAGTTTCCAGAGTAGCTCGCTTCTTTCGTATTGCTAAAGTTCGTCCCATTTTCCCCATGATTTTGATCGATCCCGACGTGGTCCTGCGCGACGTCCATACGCTGGACCGGCTCGCGTACATCCTGATGCTGATGATCCTGACGCGTCGCTTGAATTATCCTAGAAGACGACGCACTCTGTTTGGCATATTTCAATTCCTGGGCGAGGGAGGCGGCCAATTCGTGAAGTAGTCTCGCGTTCCCAGGCTCGTCCTCGTCCTCGCTGTCCTCCAGGTCGACCTCGACGCCTTCGTCCTCGGATGATGATCCTTCCTCGTCCTCGTCGACTCCCAGGAGAGTTAACAGCCTCTCTGCAGCATCTAGAGAACACACAAAAGACCCGTGACGTGATTCGCACTGCTGACCTTACCATTTTGTCTGGGCTCGATCTTGGGATAGAGATCCTGCCCGCTCACGGATGATCCTGTGGGAATCTCGCTCCAGAAACGTCTCGTGGGAACTACCTGTCGTCCCCTACCCACCTTCTATCCTTAATAATTTCACATTCGTTCCCGCTTGCGAAGTAACTGTATCATGGTGAGAGAAGGCGAAAGAGAGAGGGGTAGTGTACTACCTACGGTTATGATCCCTGCGTATAGAGTCTCGTCGAGACACCCTTCAAGGGCAACCAAAGCTTCTGGAGGGTTGCTTTTCGACATTACCTGTTCCTGGGAACAGGAATGGGGTTCTGCCCGTTCCTGGCCGTGGGGGGTGGAAACGAAGCTGAGAAAGGTCCTCGTGGACAATTCCTCTTTCTCCCTGCTTACGCCAATGCGAATCTCGCTGGACGTTCCCACAGGGATATATCGAAATTTAAATGTCCTGGATTTAAAGGGACCGAGAGCAGGAGATCGAGTGCCCATGGGGTGAGTAAACGAAACTCGATGGTCCCTATGTCATGCAGGGTTAAAAAAAAAAAAAAAATATTCTAGAACGTATATCTCTGCGACGAAACACATAACGTGCGAGGTAAAAGCACGGATAAAAAATGAGAATGGCTCGATTCGATTTCCCCTCGTTCAGGCAGCCGTGAGCAAAAGAAATAAGGGTACGTGTATATAAAGGGATGACGGTATCTAACTATTCCGTATACGTTAACCGGGCCTGGTAACAAAAAAACGAGATGGAAAGAGCTTTATAACGTAAAAAGAAAAATAAACCACTGAGAGCTCGTAACGTTACTTTCGGCATTATGGAAATGTCATATTTCTCGAACGAGGGTAGAATTCATGGAAGGTAATAGAAACAAAAACACACGCGGTGCAAAGACGTAGAGATGGGTTTGGAAACGTCAAAAGCAATGAAGGATTGATAATAGGGGCGAGCAGGTTACCATGGTAGGACTCGACTTTACCAAATCAAGGAACGTAACTTGATCCTTCGAGTTTGATACAGTATTAAACGGGAGTACCCGAACGACTTCGACGGGACTTACCGGTAATCTGATTCAAGTAACCCCTATAAACCCTAACCCCTCTCTCTGTCTATATACCCTTAGCAATGCGGTAATTTCTCCCGATGGATAGCAGCCCTCGCCATTAGCATATAAAATTCATCATTCAGAAGGAGGTCATCTAATTTAAAACGAACCCTCCCCAAGAGCCCAGGACTTTTAACGATCATTCTCGCAAATCATCATGCTTCCTTCATCTATTCGTCCTACTCTGGAGGAATCATTGTCCTATTCAAGATTATTCATGATCCGGTTTACGGTTTCCTGCCGCGGTAAATAAAGGACGATACGAAAAATCAGCATGTCGTCTGTATTTAATTATAATTATTAGCCGAGAATAACGAAGAATTGCGTCTAGGTAGTTACATGGCATGTAAGTGCCTTAACAGGACACTGATGCAGAATATCACTGGGTGGTCTCTAAGTGACGTCATCGGTAAGTACGACTGATCCCACGGTCGATTTTTCATAACACTGACCTTTCCCACTGACCGATTTTCACTCGATACGTCCTTTCAGGCAGGTATTCATAGTTATTTCAACTTTATAAATATTCGCACTACCGACCGAAGACATTGTACGGCCCTTTCATGGAGATGATGGGGCATTGCTAATATATCGGTAGGGGAGAGTTCTATGAGAAATTCACCGATTTATGTATAAAGGAGGGATAGGAGTCCTGGGAATCTTATGGGAATGCTACGCAGCGACGTTCCTCCACTGTGCTTCGGGTTTCCAGGATATTGGGGAAACATGAGCAGCTATCGCCATTCCGTTTTCCCCTTTGAAAGCCACGTTCAAAATGGATACGATATTGTTATTGTGATATCGAGTACGTTGGTACATATAATCGATGGGATTTACCTCACGAATAGAGCTCCGACCAAAAGCGTGAAAATATTTTTGTTTTACGAACTAGTTTTCAGCATTCACTTTGTGTCGCTGTGGGATTTCTCGTGATAAAAAGGAATGTCAGTTGAAGAAATTCGAGGTTCACTGACAATCATATCGATTAATAATACCGAGCTGGTTAATAAGGAAGTAATAAACGCGTCCGCGTGACTGTGCTCATGAATATCGTGCAGCCTCATAACCACATTACGGTATACGAAATAATAATTAATTACGTACACGAGCGCGTAAATTTAATACATCATCGTGTGCATATAACGATATCGCTGCAGGTCTATTTGCTTCGTTCATTATGTTTTACGATCTTGTCCGTCGGGTAATTTGATGTCTTACCTCGTATGGTGGGTGCCGAATCGGCAATGTTCGTTGCCAGGTTGACTAGATCCTCGAGACCACCTCCACCACTGTCGTCTCCAACACCACCTCCACAGTCCATCAGTGTATCCTGAAACATGGGAATAGAAAGGAAAAAAAAACACCAGAGAGACAGAAATCAATTTTCTAGAGACTTTTACCTGGTCTCGTGTAATATAGGTTATGGTACGAGTAGCTATGGTGTTAGGGAAGTACGGACGGACTTGTAAAGAGAAATTTATTGACTTTTAAGGTAATTCCAGGACTACGACATAACGTGACACCACTGACCCACTGCCCAAAGAGAGAAAAGTTTGAGTTGGCAATGGTAGTAAAATCTTAAATCTCGTGGTTTTTCAAGGGTGGACAACCTCCCGAGTGGTCTTTGTCCCACGGGGACCCAATTTTACGGCATTATTTGCTGTCTCATTGTTTCTGGACTTTCCCTTCGGCTCCCATCGGTTACCTTTTGGCATGTGCGAGAATTTTACCCTCAAGACGGTAGCAGTATAAAATAAACCCTAGCCATGAAGCTACCAGAGATCCTTTGTGAAGGGTCTTGTAAAATTTCACCAAAAATCTTCTCCTTGTTTTCTTGCCTGAGAAGAGGATACGACGAAAGTACGAGAAAGTCGGCGAGAAGAGGTGGAAGCAAGACGCAGGTTTAGATTAGATAATTGAAAGTAAAAAAAAATATTGGTATCTATCCAGAGATAAGTTCACGTCACAACAAAGCGATTTAAACAATTTATTATTTGACTTTCATTTATTAAATTAACACCACCGAGATATTAAGAAAATACGTGACATTTATCGATTGTAAATACACACATAAAAATGAAAAAAAAAGTGCTAAGTAAAAACGTCAATTTTTTAAACTCCCGAAAACTAAACTTGTCCAATATTCCTTTATTTGTCCAATTTTCTCATTCCCTACTTTTCCAATTACTTTCTTTACCCTATTACCTACCGACTCCAGACCCAACATCCATATTATCGACACAGAAACGTTCTGACGCATGAACCCTCACCCCACACTTCACCCTCTAACCCAGCAAACCGTCGTATTGACGCATATTACATTTGAACTGAGTTGAAAGCAGTCGGAAATACAGATCACTGCAATCGACAACTCAATACCCACGCGTTCAATAGATAATTCACATTGTGATATTAATCATCGGGATTCAATGCAACTAGAAGCCAATACGTTATTAAAGGATGACGTTAACACTACATATTCCATTACACATAACCTCTAAACCGTTGTTCCTAAAGCTACTAAAGTGAAATACCAAGGAATCCATTACGCCCTATACTTTTATATACTCTATGTACGATATAAATAGAACGATCGCGATGCGTAAGAACCAACTTATACGAATGGGACATGTTTGACCACTTCGTGGCAAGTCATGTTCCCAGATCGCACGGCTTCGTCTCTTCGGTTGCTAAGCGGAGTATTACTATAGCTACTAGCTGTAGCCAGAGCCGGTGTGCCCGTGGGAGTGCGCAATGGGGAACACAATATAATTCGCCTTCTTTTACGCTAACACATTCGTCTCGTGGACAACGGGTACAAATAAGAGAAGACTGCTGAAGTAGAGAGAGAAAGAGAGACAGAGACAGAGAGTGAGAAAAATAGAGAGAAGTGGTGCATACGACAATACGCGTTCAGTATTAATAGAAGGGTTCTCTGAGATCGAATTAGTCACGCTGGAAAAGGAATTCCTTGGCGGGACTCGACGTGATACTACATGTTTATTTATTCCGCAGGTACCTAGTCCGATACAGGCTTGTTTAACGGCATTAAAATGTCGTTAGCCCCGCTGAGATAACTCGTGGAAGGGTCACGGATATAACGACGCCTACGAGAATGATCCCTGTGCTCGTTAATTCAAGTTCCGACAGAAATTACATACGTAATATACGATTTATCGATTCGAATGATTGTTTTATGGAATAAACGAATGTCGAGAAATTGCTAAGTTATCGGTGAAAGTTTTGACATGGGATTAATCAATTATATTTAATGATTGAAATATCTGCGAAATCGTATTATCTAATGTAAAAGGGGTTTACGTGCCTTTTAAATGATTCTCAGCAGGCTAAAAATTCACATAATGGATTCTCTCAACGGACAGAAATCCATTCGTATTTGCCAAGAGGTAATAATTCGTACGGTAGAGACTGATAAGGTGTACATATATCATTGAAAAAAAAAACAACGGTTATGTGGAGCTTGGAAAAAAATCGAGAACGAAGTATATTATAAAGATATTTACGTAAGTTTGACTTAAGAGAAGACACAAAAATCAACATAGTTTTCAACCGGTAATTAAAAACAACAGGGTGAGAGGCGTCACAGTGCATTGTAAGTAAAATACATGAATCATTCATCTTCATGATTATAAAACCTGATATTTCTCCTTATAAGTAACACAATGAACATACACGGATCAGTAAACTCTTAATATGTCTCAAAGAATGTCTACGAGTCTTCATCGATAAGTCTGAATGTGGCATGTCATCAGGATACAAGTGTCAAAAGACCTTCCTTCCTTCCTTCCTTCTTTCATCGCATCTTTACCACTCACATGTTTCGTATCATTGTTTAACAGTACGTACATAAATATATAACTCACAATCCAGTTTCTCATGCTTTACTTCACTCTCTAGCTGTTCTGTTTCTCTCTCTCTCTCTCTCTCTCTCTCTCTCTCTCTCTCTCTCTCTCTCTCTCTCTCTTGATTTATTTACAGGAAGCCATTGAGAATATTGGATTGTCAAACAATTGATCGTTGATTACCTCCGACACGGTGTCTTCCATCATGTCGCTAGTATCTCTCATGATTCCCTTCAGTCAATCACCGCCACACGACACCGCGCACAGCTCACGAAAAAAAATCCCGCTTCAATAATTATTATTTATTAATAACACAATATTCCCAGTTTACGCTGGCGTGCTTATAGATATACTAACAGTAGTTCGTTGTGTAGCGCCAACCCGGCCACAAAAACACGACGTCCGCGATGACACAAGTTTCACGAGCGGATTGTCCCCGCGGAATCCGTCACGAGCACATTTTCACGATGGGAGTACGAGAATGAGGTAGCAACAAAGTGGAGGAAGAAGAAAGAAAGACAGGGAATACTCTCTTCACGCGCAGCGACGCAACCGAGTAATTTTCCGCTTGACGTCAAGCCAATCGATCCCGCGGAATGTCACTCCGACTTGCGATGCCGGAGAGATCTTGAGAGAATATGGCTGATCTCGTAATATAAGCTGTACAATGTTAACTACCGTAAGAGTCAAGTCAATGTGTCTAAAAGAAAGCTTGAATTTATATTCAGTTAATTAAATTTCCTAATATCGGGTAAACAATCCAGAAAGTTTATTATCGAACACGTTTCAACTAAAGTGAACAAACATATTAGGTACTCGTGACACTTGCAGCACTACACGACACGAGGCGCGTGACACGAGTTCAGAATAAACGAAGACGACCCATCGGGCTCCTCGCCTTCGGGAATACTGTCGAAGACGTCCGAAGAGGATCGTCAGGAAGCCCACGAAACGGCAGAAGGCAGGCCTGCCTTTCCATGATGGCCGTGCTGGCTCTCGTTTCTACTCCCAGTCGCAGCTGCCTTCACTTCATATCGTACCTAGAAGCCACCTCCATTCGTATTACAGACCCCTACTACTCCACCCTACGTTATTTAAGCTCGCGTTGTCCCATTCGCTGGATTTTATTTGCTGATCCCCTACTCAGTGAACGACGGTCTATAGCTGTGTGTACCGCGAGCGGCACTAATATTTTAAATACTCGCGTTTTTCTCATGCTCAAATATTGTAGCCCGGGAGAATTTATAATTACCAAAAAATCAATGGATAGGTAAATTCGATTTTTTTGGATTTTTAAATAATTAATTGCGTATACTGGGCAATAAATGTTTATTGATAAATACCTGAAAAGTTTGCAGAGACAACAAATTCTGGCTGGGATTATTTTCATTGAAATTGTCAAGTGATGCGGTTCACTAATTAATTCGTCGTGATTCATACGCAAGTAGAATTGTAATTAGGATTGGATAATGATACTCGAAACTTTAGTATGGCTCGTAAACGACACAGGGACGTTATGAGAATTCCGGAAGATACATTTTATCGTTTCGCAGGCTGATTAATGGCTACTCCTCTGCGGATGCGGAATGGTACTTTGCAATTAGAGAATAAGGTTTACAGCTGCTGGAATTGTTAATGAATAATATGGCGGCCATGTGATCCATTGAAATTTGAATTAAAATGTCTTTAGTACGAGCGTTATGATTCTGGATACCTGACTGTAGCATCGAAAAGGCACAGCTGCTATTTCACCTGTTCGATATATTATTTAAATGCTTCACCTGCCCCGATCCCAAGATACCGCGCGATAAAAGCTATACCAATCGGATACTTTCCGCTTTACGTTGTTGCTTTTGTAATTCTCTTCAAAGTATATTTGAAGTACGTGTTACTTCTCACGTATCATTAGTACATATATTCGTAACGATCATCGATAACAAAGTAATTTGCATTTACAATCAGTGCCATCTTTATTTTTTTATTCGTTTCATCACAACGAAAATGCATTAACAGAGTATAGCATATGCTTAAATACTTTACTATAGTAAAGCTTTGCCCATTTTTTAATGTTGGAGCATTGTCAGGAAAATAATCTATTTGAATCCTACCTGTCGAATTTCTACAATAATACTACAATTATAATAATCCTATAAAAACGTACTACGTGACTAATGCATTATTAAAATATTTTTAAAATATTATAATACTCATGTAACTACACCCATCTTCGAAAGATTTTGTTGTCTTCGTGGGAAAATGTGTGTAAAAATTCTATAGCTGTTGAACGGATGATAAATTAATTCGTTTCAAAATCACGAAACGGACCACGTTCCAGTGATAATCATTCGTCCGTCGGTACCGTAGGTGACTGGGCTAATTTTAGAAATATAATTAACGAAATGATCAATATCCAATGTCCCTACTTCATGATTTCGATGATTATTAACTATAACTGAAGCATCGTCACCTCCTTGAATCAAGAATGACGGTACGACTATTCTGTACCACTCGTCCTCGACAATATCCTGGTACTCTGGAATCTGGCAGGCACGACACCTGAAACAGGACCGCGAGGAGTTAAAAGGCAAACTCAAGATTAATAGTCGTCACGTACGAGATGACTAACGAACTCGAGGTACCCTTTTCGGAATGGCTATTCCACTCACCTGACTTTAACATCAACCACTCTGGAATACACCTCGTTAGATAGGTTGTAAGTCACCTTTATGCCTGACCAAATTAAGAGGCCCTTACCCACGAATGACGTGTTGCTGTAACTGGTAGCAACCCCATCTTCCAGAGCCTATCAATCAGTAATAATATATAATTTTCCAAAATATTCATAAATTCCCTACAGGAATTACAGTACATATGTGAAAATATGATTTTAACTGAAACCGTGAAGAAACGCCTAATCATAGGCAACCCGAGTTGCATACCCGTATAAAAATTAAGGCTTGCGCGGGGCACACTTTATATATCAATAGCATATTTAGTTACCAGAATAAGATCGGATCCAAGTAATTCTGCTACGTCCCAGGTATTTTCAAAAGGTTGTACTGTAACGGCATCAGCATATGTGATAACGCCGTTCGTTTCAAGAACTGAAGAACGAACGCCACCCACATTTGTGCAAGAAATAGCCGCATACGTCCAATAGGTACTGTTCTCAGCAGCATCCACGTACTAATTATACGAAATATTTGTTAACCGTTATATATACTCTCTTCGGATATTTTTAGAATTTCAATTATACATACAGCATCGACCATAGCGTCCGTTATCAAATTACCCACGTTGCATTCCCCGTAACGACAATTGTTATAAAGATATACTTTAAGATCTCCAATTTTAGCATCTCCCAAAGCATCCACCTCGACCTGCCATGGTACTAATGCCGCCAAAACATCTGGATCTTGTTCTATCGATGAATCCAATAAAATTGGATTACCCTCCCAATCAGATACCTCGCCAGCTCCATCAAACCACACAGTCAGATTGCCCAAGTATCTAAAGCAAGAAACGCCAATGGCAGATTGTATTTCCGTTACTTTCGTGTACAGATTTCGAGAGAAAATTAAGGCATCTTATACCTACTTGGTGAAAGCTGCCGCTTGAACGATAAGGACAGTTCTCTCTGTGCCATCTTGCCTCACTACTACCGGATACTCATCTTCGGCAGTGTCGGTGTGGGGTGGCTCTCCTATTAAATTTGGCATGTTCATTTCGAGATACTCCGGTTTCCTCAAATAGACTGATATAAGTTTGTACGCGAAGTTTATGAAATATTATTAATGGCGCTAACGTAATTTTAAATAAAGTATGAATTAAATCCCAGGAAAAAAAAAATACACCCAGAATTCCATGAATTAAATCCCAGGAAAAAAAAAATAATTACAGTACACTATAAAATTAATTATTTAACACATATCCACCTGAGTAAAGGAACGTATGCGAATGTCCTCCCACGATGACGTCCACGTTAGGACATCGAGTTGCCATTACTCTATCCACGTCTAAACCACAATGACTTAAGACAATTATAATCTTTACCCCTTGTGCCTTCAATCTTTCAGCCTCTGCATTCACGGTTTCCACTTCGTCAAGAAATTTTAACTTTCCCGTACTGGCAATTTTCTGTAATGAAAAATCTCTTATTCGCACTTTCAAGAAAAACGGTGAATTTGGAAAAAAAATGGAAAATTATAAAATCGGTACTGACATCTGTCGTTGACAAAATGACTCCAATGACTCCGATCTGCGTGCCGTTCCTAACGATAATCGTGCTGTTAGTGTACAAGCCCTGAAATAATGCCGATCGTCAAGCTATTACAATAATTGTCCTCAAATTATCGAGTCTAATTGCAGTCACTTATAGTGACTCATGATACACGCAGTATCATTAACGAACCTGTATGTCGGGTTCTTCTCTGTCATCGATATTAGTGACGACCACGGGTGACGTGACCATTTTAAGAAACGGTACTACCCCAGCAATCTTGTTGTCGAACTCGTGATTACCGATAGTCTGTGAATCACAAATGAAGGTTGCATTAAAAATAAAACTTGTCTCTAACCTGCAATGTCTTTAAGGGATGACACATGATAGGAGTTAAGATCTGCGAATCGATTGCTTTATCGATCGAATGGTCTTCGTCGATCGTTGATCATCATCTGGTCGATATACCGCACTCAATTACTTTAATCATTCGCCATGGCCTTTCGCAAATTACAGCTACCAGACACCCACGGGCAGTTGTGAAGTTACAGCCACTTTACATAGAACGATGCAAAATACGCGATTGGAAAATCGTGAATCGTTTCTGTGAAAATTAGAGAACATTAAAAAGGTATATTCATAACCTCTTTGCGTCATAGACATCAAAATATCTTGGATGGGTATATATCAAGTATAAAGTCGTAAACGTACTTATTATTATGCTAAGTGCGTGCACGTGTATATATACTCGTAAATATACAATTCATAAACCACCATACTCATATGGAATGCATGATTTGAATTTCGCGGGGTATAACATTTAAATATTTGACAGCTATGCTGTTATAATTGACATACCAAAAAAAGATTCACATAACCTCAATCGTCATCTCTAGGGGACGTAACACAAACGTAGGGATGATATTAACTAATGACACTGTGTAAGTGAATTATTAATTTTTTTTCCATTTTAATTCATTAATTCGATATGGTAAAATAATTAGGATTGGCGATTGTGACGTGTAAGAGGACGACTTGGATGTTGATCAGTGAGATTGAAATCGATAACAATACAAGTTATCGATATTTCCAACATATATTAATTTTGCTTAACTAATTTACCATAACGTCATGTGGCAGCATATTCATAAATTTCGCTGTCACGTTCCATCTATGAACAGTGTACCATAAGGTCCCCTGGAAATGGTCCCCGGCGTTTAGAAATATCGCGTTTGGACGTTCTTTGACCATCCGATGGGTTGCCGTGTAGACGCGGGCTATTCCACCCACGCATTCGTCCTCGTTACCCTCGTAACAAGTGCCTGAGGATGGACCTGTTTGCACGAATCTGAGGAATTCCCGGGATCACACATTATAATTGCATATATGTACGTTACTTTAAACTAAATGAAAAATTGTATTAATAGTACAAAATTGCTGTTATGCAAAAATTGACGTCTTAATATTGACCTTAGGAATTAACATAATTCACGGTGTTCTTATATTATTCAATGATTATTATTTTTACACTATTATTTTTAATTGTCAATCTATATTATTTTAAGTGTCAATCAATCATCGTGATGTCCATGGGTAATCACTTAATTACACAATCGGGAATAATTTTAGGTACATCTTTTTTTCTATCTCCTCGACGACTTATGCAGGTCAGAGAAATCGCGATAAAAATACGACTCCGGTTTTCGATTGGACGATCGACCAATTACTCTGTATTGCAATTAATTGAGTCGTGTTGTTCGATTAACGATACATAAAAATCTGCCTGAGATGACTAAATAATAAATGGGCATTGGACACGCTCTATGGAAAGTGTCATGAAACGCTGACGCAGAATGTTTCCGCAAATTGGTCCAGTGGGTCATGAGCACTGAAATCTCTCAATATAATAATCGATAAATAACTTGAGTGTAATTTACTTTAAGTAGTAGTATGTAATTCGGTTCGATCAATTAAAGTGACATGGCCATAAGCTGTAAAAAGAGTCTGGAATTTACGAAGAAACTGGATTGGAGAGAATGCAAAGAATAATTGACAGGATATTAAAAATTGTTATAAAAAAATTCATTATTTTAAAGAAAAAAAACACAAATTGCAGAGTTTGAAAATATTTTTAAAAAACCTCTACGCCTAACATAAACAGTAACGAAAAATTTAAACAATTTAAATGATGCAATTGATCAAATAAAGTTAATAAAGAGATACAAACAAATATTCTTACGGCATTCAAGCATAATCGAAATTTAAAAATATATTATTTAAAATATAATTTTATTTTCTATAGAATTCATTATCGTCTGTGTGATTAATAATGACAAGTACGGCTAGAACAAAGAGATGGGATAAGATCAAACAGGTGTCCAAAAATTATTTGACTTACCTAGCATGAAAGTCATTGAGGTGTATAATGGAGAGTTCGAACAAGTCTGATCTGCCAGGATACATGAGACCCCGTCCAGTGAACCCATGACACGTCTGCACCAACAGGATTACCAACCACAGAGCCGTGTGGATCATGGTGCTTATAAAAATAAATAATAAAACAATAATTAATAAAATCAAGACCGATACCTACTTGTTCGTATCCTTCTTAACCCGACAACGGTAAGGCATCGCTTTTGTACAGTAGTTAAATTGTAGCTGGCATCGCCGGTGATGCCATCTTACAGTTCTAGAGTTAACTGTCATTACCTGCTCCACTACTAGGACCCTGTTCATGATATTACACGAGACTATTGCATTTGACAATCCTAGTCGAGCGAACCCAGCGCTCTCATGATCAAGAGACTCGGTCGAGTCTCGCTCCAAGTACAGGAAACTTGTTGTATAGGTTAGGTTGGACGATTCCTTATCGAATACTATTTGGCCGGTTCATGTGAGAAATTCCAAAATATTTAC
Organism: Cephus cinctus; assembly: GCF_000341935.2. NCBI lineage: Eukaryota > Metazoa > Arthropoda > Insecta > Hymenoptera > Cephidae > Cephus > Cephus cinctus. Next base: position 206,941 of record NW_014333138.1, on the reverse strand, counting down.
TTTGAACGTATTAATAGTATTCTGAAGCCCATATCCAGAATTCGCTTTTAGTGCTAATAGCGTGCTTTTGTCATTTGTCAGTGACTTTTAACTAAAAGCGACTCTGTTAGTAACTTTAAGAGTGAATTCTGAATACGAGCTTAAGATTATATATTTGTTATTAGGCTTTTACCGTGATTATTTTTGACGAGTTATTGTAAAAATGCTCTATATAGAAAGTTAACGTTGGTTTTGAGTTTAAAGCCCGGCATCACGAACGCAAATTTATATCAAGTAATGCACGAAACCCCCAAGTAGTACTCGATAAGAAATCACCTAAAGTTTTGTTAATTATTAAATGACCGTTAAATAATAATTAAGTATGAAAAGCAGTAGCAATATAAAAGAGTAGCGTAGACGTTATAGGATATTTTGAAAATACAATTAAAATGATGGGCTGGTGCTAATTCACATACAAGTAATAAGCAGATAATTAGTGACATGTATTTGGCATTAATAATATGATTTCAATACTTTTTGTTAGAGGAATTCACGACACTCCTGTACTTGGCATAGTTTTTTACACGTAAGTATTTTTTTGTGGGTTTTATTTCAGTAATGTAGTACTTTTTAGCTTCTGGCCATTAGATGATATCATTGGTAGCCATATTAGAGAGCAGATAAAAGTTTATAAGTTGGTAGTGGCCCGAATGATGATTTATGTTAATAACTGTATACATTACACTTAAAAAGCAGGCACCACGGTGGGTAACAGAAGTGCTGGAAATTATAAAATTTGCAGAGCGCAGACTTGCTGCGCAGAACCCACGGAGTGGGGGGCCGGGGGTCACTTTCGAGAGCACTTAGGCTTAGAAAGCTGATTCCCTGACGAGCCGGTCCCCTATACCGGTCTCTAGGACGATCCCGTTTTATTCATTTGTATCCTTTTTTTCTGTATTTATTTCTTATTTAGTCCTATACTCGTATTCCTGACTTTGCTACGTTCATTTTGTTTTCTTTTCTGTTCTCGTTCACTTTCCATTGTGCTTGTCTTATTTTTCCTATTTCTTTGGTTGGACTAAGCATATTTCTTCGAGTAGCCATAAGAGGGTAGTTCATTCTGTTAGAGAGACACACGTAGACTATGGTGACGGTGGCTGCCTTTACGCCTCATCTGCTGAGCTTGCTCAGTAGGTCGGGCCCAAGTTGTGGTCGCACTATGGGCTTTTCGGACCTCCCGACGAGGACCTTGACCATCCTTAAGGTACGCTACGATCTATCGAGTCTTACGTGCAGTCAATCTAAGTGTCTATCTTTCACGATTGTATAGTATACCTTGTTCGCTTTCCTGAAAATGCTACAAGACGTCGCTGACCCTTGAGCACTTTTGTGGATGGAGACGATCCTATGTGTCGGTGGGGAAGTCGGGGGGGGGGG